>NW_015151866.1:31275-32677 GCF_000732505.1 Cyprinodon variegatus
TATTTCAGATACACAAACTTCAAAGTACTCAATAAAAACAAAATAGATTTTATAATTATGCAAGAAGAGAATCACAAACAGAGACAGAACAATCTCCTAATTTTCAAAACTCTTATATCCTGATGTTTTTTAACCTCTCATATAACCTCTTCCTATTGCCAAATATATTTAAAGAATAAAAAAATATGATACAATAAATTTCCTTTACCTCTATAATTGGCAAGGAACTATAGTTGTTTTCTTCTAGACTTGCAGAAAAACGCTGCTGGAGTCCAATATGCTCTGGTAACATATCTGACCTGATGCCGCTGTTCCGTCAGACCATCATACCCCGTCAGACCAACATACCTATAGCCAATACGCATGCACAAGACGTCAGATTTGCATTTATCCCTTTAGTTTTGAACGAAAAATAGACTTTAAACTACCTCAACGGGCTTGTATCCCTTTAGTCATGTACAAAAAAACAATTTAAGGTCAGATCGCCATACACTACAAAAGACACTGAAAAGCAAGTAATTAAATAGTTTTTTTGTACATGACTAAAGGGATAAACACCCATTTAGGGAGGTTAAAGTGTATTTTTCTTACTAAACTAAAGTTATAAACTAAGGGGACAAACGAGTATTGACTCTGGGTATGCTGGTCTGACAGAACACCAGTAATGTGGAATAAAATACTGCTCCACTCGTAGTAAAGGGCTCCCAGCTCTGTACTCATGGTGAGGCCCTCACAGGGGATTACATGGGACACGGCTGAAAACCTTCTCCATGCCCACTAATCACATTGGGACTGGTTGGACAAAGTCCACTGAAGCCTTGAGCTCTCAGCTGAGGGTGTGAAGCTGGTCCACTGATCTACGGCCAGGACAAAACCCCAGTGCTCCTCTTAAACTGAGTCTGGTAGTCAATCTCACACCAAGCATGCATTCAGCCACAGTGGAGAGGAAACTAACTTTTAACAGGAATAAAACTCCACCAGAAAGAAAACCATACATAGCGAGAGCAGCCTTTAGTAGAGGCTGACAGAGGGTACCCTTAAAAAAGGTTACAGTAAACTAACTCCATAGTTCATAGCTCTAGGAAAGATGGTTAAGCAGATGAGCTCTGAGCTAGTTTTTATATCCAAAGGGATAAAAGATCTCATCCTGGTGGTGACGATAAGAGTTGATGCCATAGCAAAGTCTAGGAAAGAAACAAAACGTCCGAAAAGCAAGTCCAACATAATATATAACTGAAGTTGATGATGGCAGCAGCTCAGCCAATATTTTGATCCAGGAGGGTTTCACAGACAAACAGAAACAGGAACAGACAAAGCTACTATGACAAGAAAGAGCAAAGAGAACAATACGTTTAACTAACAGATTCTGCAGAGTGGGAGAATAGAGATAGAATGAAGCAAT
>NW_015151866.1:33405-34910 GCF_000732505.1 Cyprinodon variegatus
CAGATTGAGAGCGAAGCGCTCTGTTAGGAACATAAGGAACAATCAGATCTCTGATATCAGATGGAGCTTGGTTATCTAGACTTAGACAACTTCTATTGTCATTTTGGGTGCACAGAGTGTATACAGAACAAAATTCTGTTTTGTTCAGCTTGCAGACAGTGAATGAGCAGTAGCTTAGCAGTAAAATTTATATTTTCATTTCATTAAGGGCAGCAGTGATAAATAACATGGTGCAAAAATGCATTTATATGGAAGTAATTTAAGGCTTTAAATGTGAGGAGGATTTAAAATTCTACCATAAATTCTAAATCATGTGTTTTTCTTTCACTTTAGATAAAATAGTCTAATATCTGTAACTAAACAGACATCTTGGCTGAGATAGTATGAGTGTTATATTTAGGTCTAACGCACACAGTGTTCAGCACAATAATAGCTTTTGCAAGTATTTAAACCTGAGACTGGAAAAAGACTGGTTTTGATATCATTCCAAGGGCTGAGATAAACTTATGTAACAATTTCAACACAACAGGAAAAGAAAAGCTGTAAACCTCTTATCTATTGTCAGTAGAAATGATATTTGGATATGGGGACAGTCTTTTTTTTTGTCTTTTGTTTGTTTTTTCATAATGAAAATCCTGTCAACCACATTGAAATGCATCAAAACTACAGCTTCTCATGTCGGTCCATTTATTTAGAATAAAAAATCATCTTGTGTGGAAAGTCTCTGCAGCCTAATATCAGACAGGTCTCTTGAATCTCTTTGTTTAGATAAGTCTTTTTTATAGGTTGATTATTAATTCTTTATTCTATTTGTTTTTTTCATTTTAAAGTTTTTTTTATCTTATAATGAAATTTAAGGCACCGTGCTCTAGAAATAAATGTACAGTAGTTCTTATTATCTTCTTTTTATTATCTCCAACCAGAGTAACAGTGAAGGGGTTTCTCTTTAGAAAACTTTATCAGTCAGTGATGTCACATGCATGCGCCTTGACTGTCTGAGGAGTTAATAATAAATAATAATAATAATAATAATAATAATAATAAATAATGAAAAAATAAATAATAATAAATTCCCAGAAGCAGCATGTTTTTGGGTTTTTGACTATCCTGCCTCCTCCACTCCCATTTTAACCAGTCTGACCTTCCCTCTCTGCCATTACCGGCTCCTGCTCTTTGTTTTAAATATCATTAAGATCCAACTTGTTCTACTCTCTGACAAACAGAGCCAGGCTTCCTCCCAATAAAGGTGAATCCGTCTTTCATCTCAGCAGAATGACGTCCTGCTGCAGTTCATGATGATATTTTAAGATTTTTGGGAACTTCTTTCTCCATCCTCTGGTCTTCTCTATTCGGAAACCTACTTCTCTTCTGTACTAATAGACTTCTATCTCCAAAGATTCTCTATAAGAGTCAGGTGCTCCTAACTAAAAGTCAAACTCACCCAGAACGCTGAGAAATGACGAGACACTCCAGAGCAGGGGCAGATTTAGGCAATCTGGGGCCCC
>NW_015151866.1:37404-39731 GCF_000732505.1 Cyprinodon variegatus
CATTCACTTTATTCACTCGTGTAAAGTCGGGCACCACTCGGGAGAATTAGGGAATGCAACAGTTGGAACAGCCACTTTCCTGCAGTGGAAAAAAAAATCGAAATCTAGATAAGTAATTTTTTTCTTGAAAAATAAATGCATTTGTTGTTGGATCGAGGAGGTAAAAGAGACATTTTGCCAATGGATCAAGACAATTTACTCTTAAAATAAGAAAACACAATTGCATTGTCTTATTTCAAGTGCATATTATCGAATTATCTTATTTTAAGAGTAAAAATACTTATTCCATTACCTACTTAAATTAAGGGTAAATACACTTAATTTAAGAAATTTTTACTTATTTCTAGATTGTTTTTCCAGTGTACGGCTTCAAAAGATCATAATTACATAATTTGCACTTGAAATAAAACAACTGAATTGTTTTTTTTCTTAATTTAAATGTAAATGTTGTTCCACTGGCAAAATATCTCCCTTACCTCGTCAATTCAAGAAAAAATGCAATTATTTTAAGAAAAAATTACTTATTTAGATTTCATTATTTGCAGTGCAAATACTTTTAGCTTTATTATATTTTCCTCCTGAGCTTCACATGCCATAATAACCAATTAATCTGGTTTCTCCTTTTAAAATGGGAAACCAACCTTCTGGTATCAATGGATTTCTCTGAGTTTAATGCATTTAACCACAAAGGGATCATGTTTGCTGATAATCGTGCCATAGTGCTCACTTGGAAAACAAAGTCCAGTGGTTTGTTTTTTACTTTATTTTTTACTTTTTTGGATTGACTATGACCTGGTATAATGATGGAATCACCCCCTTAGAGGATGTTCTTTCAGTTCACTTCAATTAAATTTAAATCCATTCTATTCAGTTTATTTCTATAGCTCCAATTCACATCATGTCATCTCAGGTCACTTTCAGTTNAGCAATCCCTCACACTAAGCATGCTTGTAGCGACAGTGGAAAGAAAAAACTTTGTTGTTTGTTGTTTAATGTTGTAGAAAAAAAGCAGATCACAGACATTTTCTGCTTGGTCTAAAAAAGTTAACATTACTGACTACCACATTTTTGTTTTTATTTCTTATAGTGTTTCTTAAAGCCGGACAGCAGCATTTAAAATGACTTTACTTTTGTGTCATCTCTGTGATCTGCTTATTGACTGAACATCCTCTGTTGCCGCTGATTTCATCATTTTTGCGAGAGGTTGTACACTGAGATAATTGCACAGAAATGCAGAAATGCTAATGTGTTGTTTGTTTGCCTCAACCTATTCAACATAACACACCAATCTGACACTGTGACTGAGGCTACTTCCTCTGACAGTCATGCATGATCATAAGCCAGTAGGCTACTATGATAAAAATAATTGAAACAGCAGTTTTTCCTCCCTGTTTATTGGACTTTGTTCTTTACAGGATCCAGTGTCTGAGGACAAGAAAGACGGAAATGAGGCGATGGACAGAGTGGATGAAGGAGTAGAGGAGTTCTTCACCAAGAAAATCCTCCCTGACTATGCACTGTAAGTCCCACTGCAAACTAAAGACCAGGGTAAAGCAACAACACCAAAAATAAATGTGGAAACCCAAAAAACGTGACATTAAATAGCTTTACAGGAGCTCCTCTGATAAAAACAAAAACAATCCACAGTCAAAAAATCATGTTTCTACTGACTGTCTGTCCTCATTTTCATCATCCAGCTTCACATCGGCTGAAACCTTTTGTTGAACTCCCCGAACTTTCACTACTTTTCACCCTAATTTTCACATTTTGTTTCGCTCAAACAAACTTTTCCATTGATTTCACTGCAAAAACAATCTAGAAATAAGTAAAAAAATTCTTAACCTAAGTGTATTTATCCTTGAAAAATCTTAGACAGGTAAAGAAAGTCCACTTCTTTTTCTAGCATATTCCATTGTTGATATTTAATATCAGTTTAAACAATTATAAAATGGATAAAAACCAGAATGAACAGAATGAAACCCACAGTTAAATTGAAAGAGATAGTAGCAGTTTGCTTATTGTAAGCAATTCAAAGATAAACTCCTAAAACAGAGGTCAGCAATCTGCGGCTCCGGAGCCGCATGCGGCTCTTTAGCGCCCCTTTGTGGCTCCCTGGATCTTTTTCAAAAAAGTATGAAAATATGTAAAACAGGTGTTACACAACTGTAAACATTTTTTATAATAAATTTAAACAATGAATGTAAATATTTCTTTCAACAAAAATTGGCGTCATAGCCTGGGACACACGTTTCAGCGCAGCGCAGCGCCAGGCAGGTGGCTGCTGTAAACAAAGCGGTGGGTGTGTCTCAGGCCTCTAATCCCAGAGG
>NW_015151866.1:39982-42123 GCF_000732505.1 Cyprinodon variegatus
AGTCATTAGAAAAGGCTTTTCCAGGGAAGGCTAAATATGCAGCCAACCACCAAGCTGGGAGGAGAGCAAATATAGATTTAAGAAGTAGATTGCATCTCCAAAATCCACTACCGCTGCTAGTTTTGTTTCAAGCATAGAAAACTGTTCATAGATCCAACAGGAAGCGCTCTGATGCAGGGATGAAAGCTTTCTTCATTTTTTTCCCCAACACCAAGGAGCGCTGGTGACGGAGGATGTAGAGAGCTCTGCTCTGATGGATGTCAGTTCCTGCTTGGTTCCTCATGACTCCATCAGCTCCTCCCATCAGAAACACGTCCACCATAGAAAGATTCCTTTATCCTGTGTTTATCATTTCATCAATGCAAAACAAAACCTAAACCACGCGGTGAAGCGGCGAGCGGTGAGAGCGTTCACCGCTCCTCCATCACCTCATGATTTGACATTTGCTCCAGGATAAACATTTCATCATAAATACTTATTACAGATGTTTTTATATTGGCCAAATATTAGCGCCCGTGTTGCCATACAAGGCTGATAGAAGACTTTTACAGTTTTGCGGCTCCAGAGAGATTTGTTTTTTTGGGTTTTTTTGGTCCAGTATGGCTCCTTGAACAGTTTGGGTTGCCGACCCCCGTCCTAAAAAACCTCAAAGAATTTGAAATCAACCAAAGCAATTCTCCCAAAACAGTCTGCAAACATTAACGCTCACCAAGCTCCCAAGATCTGATCATCCTATGAAGTCACACTTAAAGAAACCTCCAAATCATCTAAATGGAACCAACAGCAGGCCTCCCTGGATATGAGAGCGAATATCTGCAGAATCAGAAGGAAACCCACAGCAGGGAGAAAGGCAAACAAGACGGCCAGGCAGAACACTGCAAAAAATCTAAGTTAAGTCTTCTGAAAATAAGTGCATTTATTCTTGAATTAAGAAGGTAAGAGACACTTTGCCAATGGAACAAGACAATGTATATTTAAAATAAGAAAAAGCAATTGCATTGTCTTATTTCAAGTTCATATTATCTTATTTTAATTAGCAGATCACCTGAGTTTCCTACTCAACTTAAGCGTAAATCAACTTATTAAAAAAAAAATTTTTTCTCATTTTCAGAACGTTTTTGCAGTGAATTTTGTCAGACAAAGCTGAGATTTTTGGAATACGGTTCTTTGAACATATTCCAGTCAAAATCACAGTCAGTTGGATTCCAGAATAGGGGCTCTGTTCAGATTTATTTATTTATTTATTTATTAATGAAATAAAGGATTTCCAGAAAAAAAAACTTCACACATAGAGGCTCATCGCTCAGGGAGCTGACTGTCAAAGTAACCACCATCGCTTTCAGATGGTGAATGAATCAGGTGGTGGTTATATTCACACCAAAAACATTTTTGTAATAATCCTTTTTTCAATGAAAAAAAGACAGTTTATTTTGTCTTTTGATTGAACATTACAGGCTTTATCTGCAATTTATTGCTGCCTTTCAGTTTTAATTCTACATCTCAGCTGTTTGTAAATGCTTTTATTGTATAACTTGAAACTTTGCATGGTTGCATGGTTGTTTTAAACAAAGGGAGGTTTGTTCTGCCTGTTTATAGGGTTTATTTATTACTGCCACTGTGCCTATCACTGCATCCTCCCTCCAACACATTGCCCATCTATGTTCAGGTGCTTCCCGGAGGCTGTAGTACTGTCCTGAGTTTTATTTCAGAGCTGCCTTCCTGGCAAACCTGTTTGATTGTGGCATTCTGTGTTCTGCAAACGTTGTTGCTTTATTTTCTTCTGTAGATTAGTAGTTTTCTTACAAATAGCTTTATTAGCCTCTTGGGATAAGTTTTTGCTCAGATTAAAACTATTTGGAACCAGGACTGTCTCTTATGGAAGGTGGGATGTAGAAAGGTGATGCTCCTGCTGAGCACCAGGTGGGTGTGAGTCCATAGACTCAGTGAGGCCAAAAATTTAACAAAGGGCAGCAAAGAAGGAGCTTCTTTACAAGAAAAACGTCAAGGCTCTACTAAGTTTATTTCTATAGCTCCAATTCACATCATATCATCTCAGGTCAATCACAGAGATAATTCAACCAGATCATCCAGTCAGATTGATTCAAAGTTTTCTATCTAAGGAAAACCAGCTGATTGCATCG
>NW_015151866.1:42567-50592 GCF_000732505.1 Cyprinodon variegatus
TGCATCGAAAGCAGAGAACACAGTGTTAGAGATTGAACAGATTCTGCAGAGTGGGAGAATAGAGATAGAATGAAGCAGAATGATGAAAAAGGGGTCCCTATGTCCTCCAGCAGTCTAAGCCTATAGGAGCTTTAACAAAGGATGAGATCAAAACCTTTGCCTTTTCTTCTGAGAATCTTTGTTTATTACGGTATCTCTGCATCACCTCCGGTCACAACATCTTTTCTAAAAGAAAATGAAGTCAGTTTTAAAAAGAAGGTAAGAAACAGAATGTCAGAATTAAGTTTAGCCCAAAGTAAAGCTTCATTAATATTTTGCATGTCAGAGAAGAATAAGAAAAATTTTCATTCTAGAAAGTTCTTTTGCAAAATAAGTGTTGCAGCTAACTCAAATCCAAGGTCAAGCGCAGATCTTAATGGGTCAGATCCAGATCTTTATTCAATCTAATATTTATCAAGAGATTTAGTTTTTAAAAGCATATGTAATAATTAACTTGGTTTCATTTCCAGCTGACCCTCCATCTGAGATCACCACGGCAACACAGTAGCAACATAAGTCTAAAATGGTCTTATTAATGGCTTAGCTAGGTCCTCAGTGGGACTTTTAGGTGTTCTTTTATATTTTCCCCGTTACCCAGGATGATTGAGGTGAGCATATGACAGGAGACGGCTTGCTGAATAGTCCTCCCTCCCTCTGTAGATCTTAATGTTTTCCATTGTTTTCCTGCCACCCTTTAACCCCCTGATCACTACCATCCAATCTTCTCTCAGAGGACTCTGTGATTGATTTCCATAATCACATTTGATGTTGGTTTATGCTATTGTCCCTGTGGTAAAGGCATCTATTTTCTAAGATCTCTAACTGTGGTGTCAAATCGAGCAAACGCTGATGGAAAAAGCCTAAAAATTAACTAGACACCAGGCATGGACATGATTCTGACAGATTTAGACATCTTTATGTAATTTTGGCTAACAACAGCACCTGGCAGGACCCTGGTAAGGAAAGTAGGCTGGTTGGGGTGGGGCCGGACCCTGGCTTGGTCTGGCTTGCCACCCTTTTCTAATTTATATTTTTTATATATTTATACTCAGAAACCAGGTTGTCTGCGTGTGTCGCAGTTAATGCAGATATGCCCCGCCCCTTCCGCAGACACTCTGGTGTACCTCCCCAAATTTGTAGCTGACCGCAGACAGGAGGCCTCTGATTGGTCAGATCTCCATCCGCTCTACACTATGCGTATTTCCTGTTTGGTTCCTTACCGGGTTGTTTTGTTTGTATGACCGCCATTGTGGAAAATTACTGATGAAGATGGACCAGCTAGAAGAGCGAGGTGCGTGAGAACTCTGGGACCCTTTTTCCTCCTGGATCCCCGTTCTTTTTGGCCCTCATCACCCTCGTTGTCGGACAAACTTGCCCCCACTTCCTCACTGCCTCGGCCGTATCTAGACCCACAGCTAGTTCCTGATTGGCCCACTGGCGTTGTGGCGTGGAATAACATAGTGCAGACCACACTTCAATATTGGGCATAAATCAAAAATATCTGCGACAAGCTCACTGCGACACACTGCTGCTGGAGGATAACCAGGCCTTCACAGTTCAACTTAAGTCTTTATGTTAGGTGCAGAGGAGACACCATGCCATCACTGTGAAACAGGATTTTACTCTTTTCAAAGACAAAATGTTTACGTAATTAATTCTCCTGAATTAGCGTTTACAAAGTTGAGGTGGCCAGCCAGACTGTAGAACCGAGACCCAGAATTAATTCCCAAAGGCCTGCTCTCTGGAAATTTTGAAGCAGCACTCAGCAATATTTGAGGGTCCCTCCCAGTGCTGTAGCTCCCTCTAAAGCAGCTGGAAGACACATATCATGATGAAATGTCTAAAAGGTAGTGGCTGTGGGGGATCATGAGGGGCGTATGGCTCTTGGCGGTACATGGCAGCCTAAACAATAGAGCCGCAAGACTCAGTCAGTGGTATGAAGACAGTAGAGGGAGATGACAGACCTCTCAATTGTCTCAGCATTTAAACTACCATCACAATGACTTAGAGGAGGATACATTAAGGTAAAAATGTTACCTAGTGCTGCTTTAAGATTCATGTTTAACTCTACCACAGCTGGATTATCATGCAGCCATCCGTTCATTAGCTCCTTAGAGGTGTTCGCTCTGACAAAAGCTTGAAAAACCTCCAAGATGCCGCTAGGTTTAAGTCTCCGTTCTTCAACATCATCGACACCAAAGGCTGTTTACGTCTTAATGTGGTCAAGTTTCTGTATTGTATATTGACTGAAGGGTGAATTTTTTTCTTTAGCCAGTCATCAGTTCGGGTCAATCGAGTTAAAAAATCAAAGGATAGCACACCCACCTGATTCCTTTATGGATCTCTGAACATAAACTAGTTGGAATATCGACACATTGTTATATTGTACCTATATGTAGTATGTAGTGCTTTCATTTGTGTATACTTGCTGCGTTTATGTAGGGTTGGTTTCCTTTGAGACAGTAAATAGATTTAAAGCCTTTCCACTCGACACCACCAGCAATGACCAATGCAGTAGAGGGTGATACCGGTTCCCCAGGGGCCGCTATCTTGCAACTTTTTTCCTTGGTCCAACACACCTGATTCAAGTAATTAGATGATTAATAGAACTGCAGAAACTGAAAACACACCAAGGAGGTAATTCAGCCATTTGATTCAGGAGAGTTTGACCAAGTCTAACAACAAATTTAAAGGTTCAAGATAGCGGCCCCAAGGAACTGGATTTGGCCACGCCTGGACTAATGAGTTCAAATGGCCACGTGCTGTTTGCATCTGATCAAAGGAGTAGGACCTACTGCAAGCTTTGCCTCTACTGGGACAAAGAAATCTGGATCCCTGAGAGTTGATTTTGCTTTATCGCCATCTGCATGAATGTTAATTTTGTGAACCTGAGTGGAGCATGTGACTTAGGTCTTGAACCAGTAGTTGTAGTACTGAGTGTCTTTCTTCTGTTGCTCTTTCTGCTGTCTCCCCACTGCAGAAAAGGCCGATGGGAGGAGTCAAACTCTACCCAAGTCCCAGAATCAAGCACCACCCCTCTTCCCTCTCCATCTGACATTACTTTATCTACCACCACCATCACCTCTCCCTCTGCTACATCTACTGACACTTCCTTTCCATCCCTTGATGTTCACTCCCTTCCCTCATCCACCACCTTTCCCTCCACCACTAGTTCCACCACCTCCGCAATTCCTACAAAAAATATAAAGAAAAAGTTTGGTGATTTCTTCGTCTTCAAGAGAGCTCGAGCAGGCCGATCTGCCAAGACAGGCGGTGGGGATGGAGGACAAGGATCTGAGGTGGTCAAGGTCAAAAGGTCCTCCATCGCAGATCTCATTCGACCCCTTCGGGAGACCAAAGACAGGGACAGAGATAGGGAAAGGGAGAAGGAGAGGTGGAAGGTGTCAGAGGAGGATGCTAACATTTGTAATGATGCCACTACTACAGAAGGAACTGTCGCCCCCGGCTGCCATCTTGCCGACGTTGTGAGGGAAACAGTACCCCCGGCTGAATCATTAAGCACAACACAATCGAGCGGGACGACTCCCCCCTACCCCACCGTCGCAACAAGCCCTGGACTCACCACAGCTGTGCTAGCTGAACTGGAAGAAGCAGCAGCTCCTGTACCACCACCACGCCTCAGCCCAACTCCTGCCATCTTTACAACACCGGCGGCGCCAGAGAGGCAACCAGGGGATCCGTCATGTGGGGAAAGGAGACTGAGGGTGACCAAAAGACTGAGAGAAAATAAGAGCCAGAGTCTCATCCTGCTGACAGGGATAGAAGCGGAGGACAAAGATAATACACCCAATAAGGTCAGTCTGACAAGAAAACACAGACACCAATGTCATGTATGTTATGTAGCTTAAAAAGATTATTTACATTTACAAAAAACTCCAAACATTGGTAAAAGAAAAGGTTAAGTTGTAAAAATGGGGTTTGATTGTATGCTAACATTATGGAAGGTTTTTAATCAAGCTATGTGTTATTTTTCCGAACCTTACAGTTTTATGTGTGCCTCTAAGTGTTTGTGTATTCTGCAAACTTCGTGTATCCTCACAAATGGAAATGTTTGGTTTAAGGCTAGTTGGCTAAAATGTTTAGACAGTCTCACCAAAGCCTCTTTCCCGCTGAAAATAGCAGGTTAACGTGTGTTTTCCAAACATGTGTCGACCCGCTAACAACCGGCATCTGGCTCCCTTCCCACTGGCAATAGAAGCTGGTCTATCCACTCATGCGACACCGTCATACTGGGTTAGCCTTGATGATGTCACCATTGCGACAAATCAGGAAAGTAAACAATGGAGAGCAACATGGAAGGAAGCCAGGGCATAGTCGCTGTGCTTTATTGGTTGTATTATCTGTCTGAATCCCTCTCACAAGAGCTGCTCCCTGTTTATCGAATATAAACAGAGTTGTTTCTGCTTCATAGATCAGTAGCGACTGACGCGGTGTGTTGACGTCCGTACGTTATGTTTAATGGTATATCATAATTTAGCTCTGGTGTTTCCACAGCATGCCGGTCAGAGCTGAGGCGCAAACAACTCGGCGTTTTGCTGAGTCATTTGACCCAGGTAGACAGGCATCAGTGAGCTGTTCCCTCTGCCACTAAAGCCGATTGTTCCTGGGTTTAAACTGGTTTTTAGGCCAGTGGGAAAGGGGTACAATTTTAAATATTTTTCATGTAAATTCACTAGTAAAGCTTAGTTTTATCTATCATGTCCCAAAGGGTAGGTTGCTACATAAAATTCATACTTTTGTTTAGTTTTTTTATGTTGTACAACAATGCAAAGGTTATTGGGAAGTGTTTCTTTTAGATGAAAGAAATATGTTGGATCAATGGTTAATTAAAAATGTCAGTAGATTCATTTAAAAGCTGGCATGGCAGCCTTGGCAGCAAACACTTTTTCTTTTTTAATGCTACCAAGTTAGGTGTAGAAACATTAAACTTGTGATTTAATCTTAAGAAGAAACACAGCTATAATTCAACCTTTTATCTGTCTTTTAAACCACTAACTAGTTGAACTTTCCTTGTATGTCCAGAAACATCCATTATTCAGTAAATCCATCCATCTTCTCCCACTAACTCCATTAGGGTCTCGCTGGGGCCGTTGCCCATCATTATTAAGATATACTGTAATAGAAATATTGGTTGAGCTGGTTTAAGTGTCCGTTGATCAGGTCCCTGAGGTATCTGACTGCGACCCAATACCTCATGGTTCGCCCTGCACATGGCGGGCCCACTCGGGGAGTTACCTCTTGTCACTGGTTTGTCCTCCGGCTGGCTGTCCTGTGAGGGGAACCAGAAACCCTGGGACCTCATCATTGGCCACCAGCATTTATGGATTTGTAAAAAATTTCTAGGTGCAGCCATGGGCAGGACGTCTGGTTTGGGGACAGGCAGATATCGTCAATGCTTTTTGTAGATGTGGTTCACATGGCCCCCCCTGCCAAGACCTACAACATGTGTTGGGTCTGTGAGTGCAAAGAAGCAAAAAAAAAGCAAGTGCTGTATATTTTCAAGAGAAGATATAGATCATTTATTTATTTTGGTATCCATGTTTTTTGGGGTTTGAGTCAGTCCTGGTCTTTCACAGTGACTGCCCCAACTAAAGGTGCAAAAGCAAAACCACAGCTCCATCTGCCAGAGTGGAGGTTCAGAGGTGGCCCATCTTCCCCTCATCCTTTTAGGTAAATTGTTTAGTTTAAACAAAATAAAATAAAAAATAGATATTAGGAACTTAAAATAATAAAATGGATATAAAATCGGACACCCAAAAATCACGATTTATCTGCAAATTAATCTTTTTCCCACACCCCTAGTAATTTAAATGTTGTTCCTGTTCTTAATCATAGAGACAGTTCAGCTGTAAACTGCAGGTTTGTTATGCTTTACATGTGATGGTTGAGAGCATTGACACTATTAAGACCTCTGTGCTCCCTGTTTTTCAGAAACATGCATCTGAGAGCACGCCTGGCTTTGAACAGAGGCTTCAGGTGATGCTGCACAGAATGGGAGTGACCAAAACTCCACCTGCTGATACCAAGATGTGCCAGGTAAACAGGACAGGGGTGTGTTAGGCTCCGGTCACACTGCAGGCCTTAATGCTCAATTCCGATTTTTTTGTGAAATCCAATTTTTTTTTTCGTTACTGTTCAAATTTCCAAATGTATGTGCGATCTCCTGTGTGAACTGCTCTCGGACTGTTTGAGTGTCCTGCATGCGCAGTAGCTGAAGCAATAACATCACAAGCCAGTGTGCTCTGTGATTACGAAAGTAAACATGGATGGTACTGATGGAGCTCATCTAACGATCATTTCCAACCTTAAAAACACAATCTGCTCATTTCAATCCAGTTTATTTCTATAGCGCCAATTCTCATCATGTCATCTCAGGTCACTTTCCACTTCACCAGATCATCCAAGCAGATTGATTCAAAGTTTTCTATCTAAGGAAAACCAGCTGATTGCATCGACTCATTGACTCTTCAGCAATCCCTCACACTAAGAATGCTTGTAGCAACAATGGAGAGGAAAAACTCCCTTTGAACAGGAAGAAACCTCCAGCAGAACCAGGCTCAGTGTGAGCGGCCATCTGCTGAGGCCGACTGGGGTTCAAGGAGACAGAAGCAGACATAGACAAAGAAGCATAGATACAAAAGGCAACTGCCAACCAGCTCCACAGGCGGCCCCGTCCAGGAAACACACAGCCAGGCAGACGAGCTCTTAGCCAGCTCCCATGTCAGAGGATGAAGAGAGCACATCCAGTTAGTCACAGTCAGAGAAACAGGACTACACTAAAAAACAGGCCAAGCTCCAACATCTAGAAACAAAGGAGTTGATGGCAGCAGCACAGCTGATATTTCTCTCCAGTATGGAGTCACAGCTGGTTAAACATCGTATTGGATCAGGACCACAGAGCCCGGTGAACTGGGTCGCATTGGAAAGACTTAGATCTGAGTTGTTCAAACTGTCATGAAAAGATCAGATCTAGGAACGTACTGGAGAGTTTTTTTTTCCTTTATCCACATAATTTCAAATCATAATTTCACTGAAATAAAATGTAGCTGATATAAAGGTATTTTTTCGTTTTTATGGAGAATAGCTGTTAGTTTCACACAATGCATTGAAATAAAGTCATCACCCTAATTCTGTGTGATGAGTGATAACTTTTAATCCCAATTGATAACATTTCTGGTTCTTAATGGCTTTATACTACTTTATAATACTTAATGATTTAAGCTATTTGCACAGCAGGGGGGGGGGGGGTGATCCTTGATCAGCTCCTGGAGCTATACAGTGGAAAAGCAATGATTTGCCTAAAACTTTGTCTTAATCATTTTAAGCAGTTATCATATATATACAATGGTTGCAGTGTTAAAATTTTGTATGTTAATGTTTTTTTATGGTGTTTTTTACAGAATAAAGATGAGGAGCTGAGAAAAGCCACCTCTGAAGGTAAGTTTGAGCATCTCTACAACCCTTTAAAACTCACTATGGACTATAAATCAGCAGCTTCTTTCATCTCTGTGAAAATGCTCAACTTGTTCAAGGTTCTCTGTGTTTATATTAATCTCAATGCACTTTCCAGAGACAAATTAATCAGATCTTCAAATCATTGTCAGATTGGTTTAGTTTTCTATCTAAGGAAACCAGCTGATTGCCTCCAGTCATTGACTTTGCAGGATTCTTTCCTCCTGAATGAGCAGGTAGAGACAGTAGGTTGACTCTACAGCAGCCTCAGTGGAGAGGAGAGACTCCCTTTAAACAGGAAAAAAACTCCAATAGAAACACAACCAGTTGCATTGGGAGCAGCCTTTACCTAAGGCCCACTGGGGAAGCTATTTAGGTTATAATGGGTAACGGTGCACTAGCTCCTCCGGTGGTTCTGCTCAGGAAATAAACAGTTAAGCAAACAAGCTCTGAGCCAGTTTTCATGTCAATAGGGATGAAAGAGAGCACATAAAGTTAGGGATTGAACTAACA
>NW_015151866.1:52507-59845 GCF_000732505.1 Cyprinodon variegatus
AATCAATCTGACTGGATGATCTGGTGAACTGAAAAGTGAACTAAGATGACATGATGTGAATTGGAGCTATAGAAATAAACTGAATAGAATTTATCTGAGATAGCAACAATTAAAATCAAGATTCTAAGAATATCGCAAATGAATACAGAAAATACATTTAAAGAAGAGGGATTTTGTCCCTCATGAATGTCAGGTTTTGACTTTGATGATGAGCGGTGAGGTCCCGCTTCACTCGTCTCATCAGAGCCTTTCAGAGCTATCAATGTTTATATAACATGATGCATTCTGCTGTGCCGCTTCCTTTAAACTAGAAGAAATCTGCAGTCTAATAGACATTTATAGAAAACCTGGTTTCAACATGACGGGGCGTCGGTTGCAGGAGTTGACTAAATGTGCCACTCTGGAGTCCCCTGGCTGAAAACTGCAGGCCCGTTAGCATTTGGATGGACCTGATCGGCTCAGTTCGTGTTAGGTTCTACAGATCTGAAAGCAGTTCTAACCTCTGGGCACTGTAATGCAGTCTCACTGGGAGGGATCTGTTATTAGGGCCACATAACCAGCATCGTTGCTAAGTGCTCTTTCCTTTGAACACTTCTATAAGAAGCTTTTCCCTCCGCCAGCTTAACCACAAAGTTCTCGTTTTGATCTACCCGTATGTTGCATTAAATCCCAATAATATTTCCACACACATCTCACCTCTCCATCTCCTGATTCCTTATTTGTAGACCGTCATTCTTTTAGAGCATCTAATAATTTGTTCCACTCCATCAGTCAGTGTTCGGGCAGATGAGTGGAAATTAAAAACATGTGCATGATGTGCAGAATGTCAACTAGGGGGTGAGATTGCTTGAGGACCCAAATTCAAAGATGAGTGAAGCAGAGAAGAGTTCTTGTTTATTTAATGAAAAAACTAATGTCCAAAAATGCAAAATACAAAGAACTGAAAAACAAGAAAGCATCAGGAAAAACTCACATGGGGAGCCAGAGACGAGGAAGCAACTAACAATCAACTAGGAACCAGCACTGAGTGACTGCAGAGGTGTTGTGTCGATAAAGGGAACAGAACAAAGGATGGACTAATGAGCTGAATATGGAGCAGGTTTGGATAGAACTAACTAGAAGGAAGCCAAGGGAAAGGAAACAAACACAAGAGGGCGACAGAGAGCAACTAAAGACTGAATGTAATGGAAAATAAACAACAGATCAACAAAACTGATAAATGAAAAATAAAAACTCAGAGTCCCAAAAAGTGGAGAACCATGACACACAACTGAAATTTTTTATTTCTTTTATCGAGGTTTCTGCACTGAAAAAACAATATATAAATAAGTAATGTATTCAATTTAGTGTATTTAACCTTAATTTGAGCAGGTAAATGAGATAGTCTGCCAATGGAATGAGTAGTTTTACTCTTAAAATAAGATTATTAAAACATAATTACTTGGAATAAGACAATGCAATTGTGTTCTCTTATTTTAAATGTATATTGTCTCGTTCCGTTGGCAAAATGTCTCTGTTACCTCTTCAATTCAACAACAAATGCACTTTATTTTAAGAAAAAATGGCTTATCTGGATTTGGATTTTTTCCAGTGAGAACTGATGTATATTTATAAAGTTCTTGATTTCATTGATTTGTATGTTTATCTGTCTGCCAAAAAGACTAATACATAAAAAAAGAAGCTGGATGACAGACTGAGCAGAGAAGCGGCTGGTTCTCCTGCTCCATGTAGAACAAACAGAATGTAGAAACCCGTGTTTGTTTCTCCTGTATGAAATAGTTGTAGATATTTTTATTTCTTCTATCGAGGTTTCTGCACTGAAAAAACAATATATAAATAAGTAAAAATGTCTTAAATTAAGTGTATTTCCCCCTAATTTGAGCCGTTTAATAAGATTTTCCAATGGAATTAGTATTTTTCTCTCTTAAAATAAATAGCTAGATAATATTAATTTGAAATAAGACAATGCAATTGTTTTTTTTTCTTATTTTAAATGTAAATTGTCTCGTTCCATTGGGAAAGTGTCTCACTTACCTCCTCAATTCAAGAAGAAAATGCACTTATTTTAAGAAGAAACTACTTTTTAGATTTCCATTTTTGCAGTGTTGAGCTGTGGCAGCTGCAGGTTGAGATGAAAGGTGTCATTTCTGAGCATCATATCTGGGGTTAGCTTATATCGTCTTCTGTTTCCATCCCTAAGGTGCTATCCTGAACAAACCTGAACTACCTCCCAAAGACATCAAGTCCCGAACGATGTCAACCTCATCAGGTAGGATGCAGTTTGTTTCTGGTTTGCAGAAACAAACCAAACTAACCCAGATTTACACTTTATTCTTTCTTCCTCCTATTTTTCTCCTTGGTGAAGCTCTTTGTTCTGCTCTAGTTTTTCATGTCAAAATCTCTATAAATAATAAGCAGGATTAAATGATCACTCTCTTAAATGATCTATTTCAACTTCATTTGCCTTGTGTATTTGGGTGTGTTACCAGAGAACATTAGTCTATCTGGAAGACAGAGGCTTTGGATACGATCAGTAACCTTAACTGGGTGTAGGATAATCCTGAGGCACTGGAAATCAGCTGATATCTGCTGTTTTAAGGAACGGACAGAGCTGACGGCCTCATATGAGAGGCTAACCTTCAGTAGTAGAGGGAGAGGAGATCTGTTTAATCAGGTTTGGGGGTATTTTTGAAATTATTTGGAAAATATGACGGGATAAATGTGATGTATGTGATAATCCTGAACCAAGGTTTGATAATATCAAACCTTGGTTCAGGATTATCACATACATCACATTTATCTGATTTACAAACAAAGTGCCTATCTTATACCGTATATTATACGGTATAAGATAGGCACTTTGTTTGTCTTTGGTTTTATTTTCTTTTTTCTTTTTTTGTTGTTTTTATTTTGGTTTGTGTATTTTTGTTTCCTTCATTGGAAAAAATCTAAATCTAGACAAGTCATTTTTTCTTAAAATAAGTGGATTTGTTTTTGAATTGAGAAGGTTAAAGAAACATTTTGCCAATGGAACAAGACAATTTACATTCAAAATCAGGAAAACACAATTGCATTGTCTTATTTCAAGTGCATTTTATCTAAATATCTTATTTTAAGACTAAAAATACCCATTCCATTGGCAAATCATCTCATTTACCTACTCAAATTAAGGGTAAATACACTAAATTGAATACATTTTTACTCATTTCTAGATCGTTTTTCCTGTGTTGATATACTCAAAAACGATCTAGAAATAAGTAAAAATGTATTCAATTTAGTGTATTTACCCTTAATTTGAGTTGGTAAATGAGATAGTTTGCCAATGGAATGAATATTTTTACTCTTAAAATAAGATAATTAGATCATACTTACTTGGAATAAGACAATGCAATTGTGTTTTCTTATTTTAAATGTATATTTTTTGTTCCTTTGGCAAAATGTCTCTTTTACCTCCTAAATTCAAGAACAAATGCACTTATTTGAAGAAAAAATGACTTATCTAGATTTGGATTTTTTCCAGCGAGAACTGATGTATATTTATGTAGTTCTTGATTTCATTGATTTGTATGTTTATCTGTCTGCCAAAAAGACTAATAAATATTAAAAAAAAGAGGCTGGATGACAGACTGAGCAGAGAAGCGGCTGGTTCTCCTGCTCCATGTAGAACAAACAGAATGTAGAAACCTGTGTCTGTTTCTCCTGTATGAAATAGTTGTAGATATTGCAGCCAAGTTGAGTACGTCTGTAACCTCTGGCTGGAGTTCAGTGTTTCTGATGGATCAACAGATTTAAAAAAAAACGTCCATTAATCCATTCTTTAGCTCACGCTTTCTTTCACTCTTTGGTTTAAAGCTGAGCCCAGGCATCCTCTGAGGTTACAAGACCCCAACCGGCCGGTTCTGCTCTACCCAAAGCCCGCCCTTCCTGAGCGCCTGGTGCCCCCCCCTCCAGCCAGACCTTCTCTAGCAGTCAAACCTCCCCCACCCATCCCAGCTGCTCGTCCCTCCTCTGCTCCTGCCCTCAGCAGCTCATCAGAACAAATCCAGCAACAGGATGGCAGGCCAATGGAAACCACACAGCAGGTGAGTCAGAACTGCTCATTTTATTTCCCTACATGGATAGAACAGCTGTTAGAACAATGCCCCACCCCTTTCTAAGACATTCATGTCTTAGAAAGTTTACCGTTATCATGTTTGGTGTTCTTAACCCTGGAAAAATAAATAAGTCTTTTTTTTCTTAAAATAAGTGCATTTTATCTTGATTTAAGGAGTGTAGTGAGACACTTTCCCGATGGAACAAGGCATTTTACATTTAAAATAAGAAAACACAACTGCATTGTCTTATTTCAAGTGCATATGGTCTAATTACCTTATTTTAAGAGTAAAAATACTCATTCCATTTGCAGATCATCTTATTTACCTGCTTAAATAAAGAGTAAATAAACTTAATTTAAGAAATGTTGACATATTTCTAGATTGCTTTTGCAGTGCACAGTCTAAATGCATTCCTCCCCTGTAGAACGGCAGCCAGGATGGTGCACAGGGGGAAACCATCCGTCTGTCTCCCAGGAAAGAGCTCCGTCCTTCAGCTCCAAGACCTTGGAGAGGTGATGCTGCTCCAGATCGCAGCGAGAAAGCACAGTCAGTCACTGACGGTATGATCTAGAAGCATTTACAGAACAGAAAACTAGCTTTGAAAATGTCGAAAGAAAAAAGGTGAAGTAAATATCTTACTAAGGCTTTGGATGTTAGCAGAAACCCAAGCAATTGATCATGAGAGGAAATCCAAACATTTGCTCAGTGGGAAACATTTTCTGATTGGAGGAACTAGTCACACGGATCTGATCTGCAGGTTTATCCCTAAAAGTGTTGAAGTGGATCCAAGTCAATGACTGCCGTGTTGCGTGGAAATAGGGCTGAACAATTTAGCCAAAAATCCAAATTGTGATTATTTTCAAACAATATTGTAATTTTATTGTGATTTTCCTTTGCACTAGGTAAACCATGTGGAAGGTTTTTGTTTTTCCTTGAAAGCCTGCTTCTCCAGAATCCAGAGCTGCAGGACTTTACTGTAACATCTGCAAGAAAAAGTTCTTACTTCTACTATAATGCAAAGATCTAGGTGCTAGCTGCAACTCTCTGTTCCATTCTGCACGACAGCATCCCCACTTTAATCGTATTACTGCCACCTAGAGGCTTGGAGGGAGGAATTTAGTGTCTCATGCTACATTCAGACTGCAAGCAGCAGAGGAAGCAGGTTTCAATGCAAAGTCAATGGTTGACGCGCATCAAGGTGCAGCAAAAGGTCCTGCAGTGCGTTTATAGCAGCAGAAGCAGCGACTCATGAACTTCCGAGGCGCTTCAGAAGCAGCAGCTACGGGAGTTCGAGACATTGAATGAGAGAAGCTGATCTGGGAGCTGGCAGGGAGTCAGACACAGCACTGCTGATGCAGAGCGCTATGATCCCCCCTCTGAAACAGTTTATTAACAACTAAATTAACTTAAAATGTAGAAACCTGCCGGCAGAATATGTTCGCTTTTCTTATCCTGCTGCCTTCAGTTTGTAGCACAGACCTGAAAAACGCTAACATCTACTTCCAGCCGCAACCAACAGTAGAGGAAAAACCCAAAGAGGCGAGCGGGCCTGAGGCAGATTCCCAGTGACAGCGCCCCGCCGGTATGTGGGGGTCTGAGCGGCTCCCAGAGAGAAATAATCTTTGAAGGCAGGATGGTAATCTGGATGAACTGACTGCACAGACCATGTTTTCAGGAGGACTTTATAGATTCAAACTACTTTTTACCCGCTGTTCACAGCAAACATAGCTGCCATTGTTCCAGGCAAAGAAAGGATAGGGTAGCTCCGCCTTACTCGCATCAGACCCACTTTAACAATGCGCAGCTAGAGAAGCAAAGATGCTTCAGCCGCCAAATGAAGAAGCATGCGGGTTTTTGCTGCTCCTCCTGCACCCGGTCTGAACATAGCATTACTCTTGTTAAATGTATAGTGACTAAAATTAAGAGCCTCTGCATTTTGAAAATTGCGTTTTTCGTAATTGTGAGTATATTGCAGGTACAATTAATTCATCCTCAGATTTCCTACCCAGAATGCTTTGCTCTCACCCAGTGACCCAGCATTTCAGCAGCTTGTTTAAAGCGTGTTAAAGCCTCATTGTGTCTGTTTTTCTTCAGCAGTGGAGTCCTGAGGATGTGAATGTGTTCAGAGCTCATTAAGCATTAGTGTTTTGAGGGGAAGTGTAGTTGCTGAATGCTCCCAGGCTCTTATATAGACACCTTCATCTGTTTTTTCCTATATATATATATACCATACTGCCAAAAGTATTCACTCACCTGCCCTTACTCACATATGAGCTTCAGTGATAGAACACCTGAACATCAGTCCACCCTTTGCAGGGAGAACAGCTTTAACTCTTCTGGGAATGCTGTCCATGAGCTCTAGGAGTGTTTTTTGGGAATTTTAAGGCATTTTTCCAGATGTGCATTTGTGAGTTCAAACCCTGATGTTGGACAGAAGGCCTGGCTCTCAGTCTGTGTTCGAATTCATCCTAAAGCTTTTCTATAGGTCTGAACTCTGTGCAGGTCAGTCAGGTTCCTCCACAGCAGATTTGCTTTGTGCTCTGGTCCACAGTAGGTGCAGCAGGGAGATCCAAACTGTCGTCCAAAATTTCTTAAGTCTGCTGAAGCATTCAGAGTTCTTCTCATTGGAACAAAGGAGCGGAGCCCAGCTCCTGAAAAACACCCTCTTGGCACAACGCAGTCAGACGAGTACTGTTCTCCTGGCAACCATCAGGTTCCCAGATGGAGAAGCACGGTTCATCCCTCCAGAGAACAGCGTCCTTTCCACCACTGCCTCCAACGCTTTGCAATTACTCTGATGTTTGGCTGCAGCTGCTCCACCATGGAAACCCGTTCCATGAAGCTCTGTTCTGGAGCTGATCAGAAGGCGGCTTGAAGCATGGAGAGGCGTAGTGATTGTCATTGGATACTGGAACTCTACGTGCTCCAGCATCCAGTGACCCCGCTCCAGCAGCGTACATGACCTAACACTTCCTGGATGTTGCTGTCGTTTGGTTTATGATACAGCTGACAGTCAGTGGAAATTTCCTGGCTGTATTTGTTGCAAAGATGGCATCCTCTCACCGGATGGACTTCACTGAGCTGCTGACAGCAAGCCCAGGGACGGATTTAAGAAATTCGGGGCCCTATGCAAAGACAGACAGGGGGCCCTCTGAGCTGAGAAGAAAAAACATAAAACAGACCCATTCTACAGATAGAGAAATGTTAATAGAATAGACATCCATTATCTGTTCTAGGTTGTGTC
>NW_015151866.1:61195-61981 GCF_000732505.1 Cyprinodon variegatus
AACATTTTTTTTGTTATTAAATGGTCTAATTAGTGTACCTTTTCTTTCTTCATCTGTTCCACAGCGAAACAGTCGGAGGAAGAACAGGTGAAGAACCAGATGGATGAACAGAAGGCAGAGAGAGGACCAACAGTTGGAGGAACTACCAACAAGGAACTACTTTTCACAGCAGAGTCTTCCTCTGCTACTAGAATGAGGAATTCACCTGACAAGACGCTTCCTGTCATGGAGAGACCTCCTGATCCACCCAGAAAGGTGGGAAGGTCCCCCATCACCCTCACGTCTGAGAGCAAGAGCCCCAGCAGGTTATCAGCTTCTTCACCACTGCAGGAAAAGAGCCCAAGCCCACTGCTAGCTGGCCCTAAATCTCCAGAGTTAGCTCAACTAAGCCCCGCCTCCCAAAAGAAGAGCAGCTCTTTGGCATCGGATCAGAGGAAAGGAAAAGGACTTTCTCCACCGCACAGCGAGCCGGCCGAGCACAGAACCGAGGCCTGTCTGTTTGACTGACGCACAGAGACCGTCCTGCACTCCAGGAGACCGTCCTGCGCACACAGAGACTGTCCTGCACGCACAGAGACCTTCTTGCGCGCAAGGAGACCGTCCTGCTCACACAGAGACCGTCCTGCACGTCCAGAGACCATCCTGCGCGCACGAAGACCGTTCTGCACGCACAGAGACCGTCCTGCGCGTCCAGAGACCATCCTGCGCGCACGAAGACCGTTCTGCACGCACAGAGACCGTCCTGCGCGCACAGAGACCTTCCTACGTGCACGAAGACCGTTCTGC
>NW_015151866.1:66916-67804 GCF_000732505.1 Cyprinodon variegatus
CCCAGAGACCGTCCTAAGTGCCCAAAAACCGTCCTGCACACACAGAGACCGTCCTGCGCGTCCAGAGACCATCCTGCGCGCACGAAGACCGTTCTGCACGCACAGAGACCGTCCTGCGCGCACAGAGACCTTCCTACGTGCAAGGAGACCGTCCTGCATGCACAGACACTGTCCTGTGCACCCAGAGACCGTCCTGCGCACCCAGAGACCATCATGCGCGCACAAAGACTGTTCTGCACGCACAGAGATCGTCCTGCGCGCCCAGAGACCGTCCTGCACGCACAGAGACCGTCCTGCCCGCACAGAGACCATCCTACGTGCCCAAAAACCGTGCTGTGCACACAGAGACTGTCCTGCGCGCCCAGAGACCATCCTGCGCGCACGAAGACTGTCCTGCACGCACAGAGACCGTCCTGCGTGCCCAGAGACCGTCCTGCACGCACAGAGAACGTCCTGCGCGCACAGAGACCGTCCTACGTGCCCAAAAACCGTCCTGCTCACACAGAGATTGTCCTGCGCGCACGAAGACCGTCCTGCGCGCCCAGAGACCGTCCTGCGCGCACAGAGACCGTCCTGCGCGCCCAGAGACCGTCCTGCGCGCACAGAGACCGTCCTGCGCGCCCAGAGACCGTTCTGCGCGCACAGAGACCGTCCTGCGCGCACAGAGACCGTCCTGCATGCACAGAGACCGTCCTGCGCGCCCAGAGACCTCCTGCACGCACAGAGACCGTCCTGCGCGCCCAGAGACCGTCCTGCGCGCCCAGAGACCGTCCTGCACGCACAGAGACCGTACTGCACGCACAGAGATCTTCCTGCACGTACAAAGACCGTCCTACGCGCCCAGAGACCGTCCTGCACGCACAGAGACCGTACTGCACGCACAGAGAT
>NW_015151866.1:70923-72293 GCF_000732505.1 Cyprinodon variegatus
CGCGCCCAGAGACCGTCCTGCGCGCACAGAGACCGTCCTGCACGCACAGAGACCGTCCTGCGCGCCCAGAGACCGTCCTGCGCGCACAGAGACCGTCCTGCACGCACAGAGACCGTCCTGCACGCACAGAGACCGTCCTGCGCGCCCAGAGACCGTCCTGCGCGCCCAGAGACCGTCCTGCACGCACAGAGACCGTACTGCACGCACAGAGATCTTCCTGCACGTACAAAGACCGTCCTACGCGCCCAGAGACCGTCGTGGGAGCACAGAGACCATCCTGCGCACACGGATACTGTCCTGGAAGAGCTTGGCCACATCAGGACGCTCAGATGTCTGTCTCTCGTTTTTCAACTTCTGGGGGTGAAAACATTTTTTCCAGCTGGAGGGATGGATCCTTTCTGTTGGTCTTATTGGCTGGTTCATCAGCCGGCTAAAATGTGCTCCAGTCTGCTGACCGTGACGACAGCTCCTCTTCTAAATAAAGACTTTAGTCTTCTTTCTTAGTTTTCAAACTCACAGTTTTTAACCACTAACGTTGGGTTTTCTGTAACCTGACTTTTATCAGCATGAAATATGGATTTTTGACTCATTTGACATATTTATGTTTCAAAACTTCAGCATATGATGTCAAAAAACACTTATTTCCACACTCTGCGCACACTGTCTGCTTATACAGAGCTAAAGGAAACTCAGAGGCTTATGGTGACCTTGAGGTTTATGTTTTATTTACAGATTTGTAGTTTTAATGCCTTGAAAAAATGGGCAAAGTGCTGTATGAGCTGCAGTTCATTGGTTAAATTATCAAACTAAAGTCCTTTCTTTTATGGGTTGAGTTTTGTTCCAATATCGTTGTAAAAAAAAAAAAGAGGAAAAAAAAAACACGTTTTGTAAAAATTTGAAAATGTAATCCAGACATGAGACCTCGAAAAAAAAACGTAATCAAAAGATTTTTTTTCTCAATTTTTTTTTTCAAATCTCTGCTTTTACACAAATTTGCAAATCAGTTTTGCAAATTTCATTTATTTGAAATTGAATTTTCCAGATAATGTCCCTTTCACTTCTGATGGCGGGCTTTCTATTGGTCAGCTGGATGTTAGCAACAGTTTTATAGGTGAAGAGAATGTGATCTGGAAAACACAATCTGAAAAGAATGGATTTAGAAAACTCTATCAGAAAGAGAAATTTGAAGAAAAAAAGTTAATAAAAAATATATATATATATATTTTAAAAAGTAAAATCAGAGAAAACAACGTAACTCTCAAAGAATTTTTATTAATATGTTTTTAAATGAAAAGTCCGCTCATATTCAGAATCCAAACTTCTGAAAGTTCTTTAAATATGAAATTATTCCATCCTGTTCAATAAATGAT
>NW_015151866.1:74133-80989 GCF_000732505.1 Cyprinodon variegatus
TCTGCAGACGGGCTAACGTTAGCCCTGGCTTCTGCAGACGGGCTAACGTTAGCCCTGGCTGCTGCAGGATGGGCTAATGTTAGCCCTGGCTGCTGTTAGCCTCGGAGCTCCGCCAGTTACCGTGGTACTCTCAACTTTGGAAAAATTATGCATTAAATGGGTAAATGAGCCCTATAGTGAAGCTTAAAGTATTCTCGACTCAAATGATCTTAAAACTTACTTTTATTGAACAATGGCAACAGAAAATGACTTTTAACGTAATACTCTGAGCTCTGTGAGCCCTAACCTGGAAGCTGCTGCTGCCACAGTGCATGCTGGGACAGCTATCAGTCTCAAGAATGGACAAGTCTTCTCTGATGCATGCTGGGTAAAGAGGGAGGGGCCAGAACAACATCAGGGGACTTTATCCGTTCTCCATCTGCTTTTCTTGTTAATTGAAAAAGTGCTAGGGCTTAGGTTGATGACGTTTCACAAGCACACGAGGACGCACAAGTACACAGATTGAGAAATGTCCATAGACACCCACAATCCTAGCTAGTTCCTGATTGGCCCTCTTGCGTTGTGGGCGTGGAATAACAGCGCAGACCACGCTTCAAAATTGGGCATAAATCAAAAATCTGCATCATACCTGCGACAAGCTAACTGCGACACACTGCTGCAGGAGTTTACACAGCCCTTTAGATGTGAGCTTTACGGTTTACAACCAACAGATTCAGAACAAATAATCCCGATATGAACTAAGTTGTTTCTTTTCAATTTTTAGTCTAATGTGCCATTTAAAATTCCTGTTAGTATTTGTTGCTTCCAGTTTACAAGTCTGTTTAACTTTTCTGTTGACTTTGCTGCTATAAACGAAACATTTATTTGGCAAAAGAAACATTCTGAATAAGGAATTAAAACGTAATATATGGTAATGTATGCTACAACTTCTAATGCACTTTGAAGCCAGTTCTAATAATGTAGGCAGGGAGCAAAGTTAGAAGGGATTAAATTCATTAGGCTGAATCTTATTTACTGAGCTGGTGTCAGAAATTGGGAAAGTAAACAATGGAGAGCAACATGGAGGGGAGCCAGTCCATAGTCAGTGTGCTTTATTGTTTTAATCCCACATACCAGTGCTGTGCCATTTTTATTGAGGGTAGGCAGAGTGGTTACGGCTTGTTAGATCAGTGGCGACTGGCACAGTGCGTTGACGTCTGTGGAATCACGTAAATTAGCTAGTCGACCTGGGTCGGTCGTTCCCACTGTATTCCAATCAGAGCCGAGCCATTTGAAGGCCCCAAGTTCCTTGGGGTCCCATGAAACTGTGTTTCCATGTATGGTTAATACAACTATTCCTTATTTGTGCACATTAATTATGTTTTGATAAAATGCCATCAGAACACTTATAATAAGAAGTGTGTCTCAACCCCCCGCCGCCTTCAGTGTCCACCATATTGGATCAGTCCATTTGCTGCACATGTTCAGAAAGGTCCAAACAGACAGCAGCAAACCATTTGAAAACAAACGATGCAAAGAGCAGTGTTGCCACTTAGCGCTTTAGTCGCGATATTTAGCCACTTTTCAGACCCCTCTAGCACTTTGATTTTAAAAAAGCGCCTAGCCTAGCAGGACGGTCTCTGTGCGTCAGTCAAACAGACAGGCCTCGGTTCTGTGCTAGGCCGGCTCGCTGTGCTGTGAAGAAAAAGGACAAGAACAGAGGGACAAAACCTAGAACAAATAATGAATGTCTATTCTATTAACATTTCTCTATCTGTATTACCCCATTTACACTACCCTTGAAAAACCAATCCATGCCGACACCGGTCCGAGCTCGGATCACTTAACCAGGCAGAGCTTGGGTCTGACGACCGTTTACACATCACGCTATCTCGGTTCCTCAACTCCTCGCCTACTAGTGACGATCTGCGGTATTACTGCCAGTATTGAAGGAGGAAATCAAGCAGTTGGTGGCGGTAATGCACCAAAAGTTGTTTGTCAACCGCCATTAAAACAAAGTAGAAGAAGACAAAGAAGGAGGGAATCAAGCAAATAACAATGACGGCGCCCGTCACATTCAGAAAGTTATGCTTGATTATTATTGCTGTACTTCGGTGTTTGCGGAGGGTCAGGCGAAGACGGCAACCTTTCATGGATTTACTTGAGAAAGTCGGCTTTCGATTGTTGTTTATAGTTGTTCTTCTGTTTTGTGTTGGTTGGCAATCAACTTCCAGAGGGGCATTACCGCCAACTACTGGAATGGAGTGTGAATCGCGATGTGCAGCCAGAAGGAGATGACGCGTTCTGCTCATGCGCTCTTGTTATCAGAGAACCGAGCCAGGGAATAACCGAGCCGAGCCCACCTCTGGAACTGGTCTGCAGTTATCTCGGTTCGGTTGTGTCTAGCTCGGTTCAGTACAGTTTGCTTTCCATTTACACACGATAAGTTATCTCAGTTACTGAGCTCGGACCGGTCTCGGCACGGTTTTTCAAGGGTAGTGTAAATGGGGTATATATGGGGTCTTTTTTGTGTGTTGTCTTCTCCATTCAGAGGGCCCCCTGCCTCTCTTTGCCTAGGGCCTGAAATTTCCTAAATCCGCCCCTGATGTCACCGTACAAATTTTTCAGTCGTTGTACTCAGCTACAGCTCAAACTGTACGATAAAACCACAGGGTTTAGAGTTCACTGCTCACAATGTTTGTTCTTCCACTGCACTTGTGAGGGCCGACTAAATTTCCATAATGTTTGATTTTCTCATGACCTCACGATTTCTGATCTAGAGGTGGTCGTAAGAGGCTAGTTGCCCCTCGTTACCCCCCTGTATACTACATAAGGCTGAAACTCACTCCGATCAAAAAAAATTCTCGCTCGACTGGAGAATCGGCCAAAAAAAGGGCAAAAATTTGTACAGCGTACACCAAGCCTTATTAATTCAATGATATGCCTTCCCCTAATACAAAACATTTTCAAGTGCTCAAAGTTTGATGATTAATCCTGAAACTACATTTCCTGATTTATGTACTGTCACCTTTATTTGGAAAGCAACACTTCGCATTCACATGCCACCATAAACTACACATTAGGGGTGTCGGATTTAGGGGGTCAGGGGTAACATAACTTATTGGATCATCAGCACCATGAGAATGCTTTGAATGTGTTACTAGATACTGCAATATTGCGAGCACTGACTCAGAGTTGTGGTTAGAAAGTCAACTGGATGTGAAAGGACAGAGCATGAACTCCATGGAAACCCTGATAACTATTACAGGGGCAGGTGTCTGATGTAAATGGTGTCAGATTTGTGATTGTTTTCCAGTAATTTTTTATTTTTGGAGGTTTTTCCACCAGTTCAGTGGGTCACCAAGTCTGTGTCATCTGGCGCTGTGTTGGATGCCATCAGGCCATTGGGATTTAGTCTTTGAAACTCTCAGGGCGGCTGTTAAGAACAATGTGTGATTTTTTTAATTGTTATGTTACTCTTTACCTTGCACGCACAGAATATTTACAAAACTGCATAAATCAAATTAGTTTGAACAGAGTGTAAATCCATACCTATATCTGTTACCAATTAAATTAAAAAAATGTACCTTATTGGTTTGTGTCCTAATTTATTGTCTTTGGATTATTCTAATGTTGTCTCCTGGCTTTTTGAGTTTAAAACTTATAAAATCATTAAAATCTTACATTTCCAACTTTAAATATTCACTTCAGACATTCAACATCTAGCTTTTATGAGAATGAATGAATTAAGTTTTGTGAAGCAACTGAACACCCTGATCTCTAAATAAAATCTTAGATCTTTTTATTCCCATTATTAACTCTATGGGATAAAAATGTAAGTTTTATATAAACCCAAAGTCTTAGTCTGAAATGTTCCTTATGGTTGAATGGGACTGGGTGTTCCTGTTCTAGTCCTGTAGTTGTGCGGCTATAGTCTTAGGCTGCTGGAGGACTTAAAGACTAGTTTTTCTCACTACATTCTCCTACTGCATTTTAATTTTCTGTAATTTGCTAATTCTCTACCCCGAGTAAACCCTGGCTCATTGAGTACATATGGAACCCTCCATTAAACACATTGCCCTGCCTTTCAGGGGTTAATCCTGGCTTACATAGATTTAGATTATTGGTGTCAAAATGAGTTATTGGGTAGTTATTTTAAAAGTCAATGTTCAGTTAGCCAAAGATGCATCATAAAACAACAAATCTTTAATGACTGTGGTACTGAAACCTTTGACACCAAATTTAATCTTCTACCTCCACATTGCCCTGTTACACCATGAGCTGGAAGATGACTTTCCTTATAACATTTAAGATATCATTAATTCTATTGCTCTAATTGAAGTGAAGGCAGTTAAGATGAAAGTCTCTGTGGAGAGGTGCTCCAGCAATCAGACATGGAGAAAGACTGGACTCCAGGTAAAAACAACAGCTTTGGCTCCACAGTCGTCATTTCAAACAAGGAAACTGGAGTAAATTAGATTTTCTTAAATCTTTGTCAAACAGTTAATCAAGTATACAGATAGATTTCTAAACATTACAAATCTCTAAGCATGTTCCTGTTTTAATCAGTCTGTTCTGTTTAACCAAATCTTTTCAGCCCTTCAGTTCGTCTTGGGTGTTAGGTTTATTCTTTATACATCATGTGCATTGTTATTCTGTTTGCCAGATTAGACAGAGTAGATGGCCTTCCTTCACATTGTGGATGTCACTGTGTGTATGGAGGTATAGACGCAAGATGATTAAAGTTCGGGGCATTGATGGCGTGTTAGTTTCTGATACGGACAGCTAAGCATCCACATGATGCAACACATAGACTCATGAGGTATAAGAAGGAGGAGATTACCTTGTTCGGGGCTCAATCTTTGCCGGACACTTGCTGACGTTTTTTTAACCCACAGCTGTGCAAGCTCCAAGCATTTTCTCTGTCCTGTAACAACCTGATCTGGAATAAACTCTGTTACTTTTTTACTCCTGTTTTTATAGTCCTTTTTTATATGGCTTTACCCAGTTTGAGTTAAGAGTAGTAAATAACTTGCTCCCAGGAAAAGAACCGGTAGGGAAGTTCCGAGGCGCAGCTGCCTTCAGAGGGACCTAACTTCCATATTAACATGGGAGAATAAAACATAAAACATCCTGTCTGTTGTTCTGCATCAGCATGTGAATCATCAGTCCTACCTTTACTGTTTAACCTTTTTGCAAAAGAAAGAGACAACTCAGGTTTTCTTGGGCTCTCATCTTATAGATAACGTATATTAAATGGTTCATCTATTGCCATGTTTAAAACTGTATCATAGTTTTTATTAGTTTAGTTTATATTCCATCGCTTCATTCAGATAAATAAAGACCGGAATTAATTTAAAGGTATATTAGTGGTTTTTCGCAAATTTTTGAAAAGACCCGTCCTCTCCACTTAAAAAAAAAATCCACATGCACAACCCTGTACCCGCTCCCAAGAGGGAACACCTATTAAACGCGTGCAAGAACATGCACGAGCCTAATTCTCCTCGAGGATGCAATCATTAGACGGTCGCTCTGATGGATCTCATCTCACCCATATTTTTATATAAAACATTTCCCCGCAAATAAGACTACTGGTACATTAAAAAAAATCCTGACCTGCTAGTATCTGTGTGTGTGCGGTAGGGAAATGTTTGTGGGGTAAATAATGGTCTGTGGCCACCATATAACTACTAACGATGCAAATGTATCTAAATCGCCGAACTTTACCTGTCTAGTAGAAACTTTGAAACCGAGGCATCAGTGGGAAGCCCGACCCGTGCTTTCAGCGTACGCCATCGCATGAAAGAATCTCCTAAAAACACTCTGGTCTGGTTTCTCTCTTCTGAGGCCTTTCTCTTCTCATACACTTCATAGACACTTTTTTCTCTTATGACCGTCGGCCATTTTCAAAGAACCGCAGTGAGAAAGGGGAGCTTCAATAAAAGTGTGCATGCACAGAAAAAGACAGCTAACTGGGGACAAGCACGTAGGACAGTGTTCTGTCAGATCAGCATACCCCATCAGACCAGCATACCCATAGTCAATAAGCATGCGCAAGACATCAGATTTGCATACATCTGACACTATAATTGGAAGGAAGTCCACTAGGCTCTTTATTGTCAAAAGTGCTGTGGAGAAAAAAAAAAAAAGGTTGAGGTGTGTCTGTTCTTAGCCTCACAGGCTCCAAACGAAGGTCATGAGAGATAAGAATGAGTTACCCAGCTTCCTTCAGGGCATGAAGGGGAGGACTGGTGTTTTAAGAAGACCCATCTGGCCAGTGAAAGATATATTAAGCTAACAGGGAATGGCCTTGATGAACTCAAGTTGTTTTTCCTCCAAATGTTCACGTGTGAGAAACTTCTTTATGTAGGGGTGGGATAGTTCCCAGGGAGAGCGTGTGTATTGGGAGTTGTATAAATGAATGTACTTAGCTTTCCCCATTTAGAGCTCCATCTCTCCATCTGAGGACATTAAATAAATTTGAACATTCTCTTGCAAGAGTGTCAGTTTCTCCTCAACTTCTCAGTGCGCTTCTGCGCCCTTTAGTTTCCAAGGGCACAGAAAGGACACAGAAAAGCTATATTTCTCACTCAAAAACAGATCTCTAATTGTGCCTTTCCTTTTTTCTTTTTTTGCTTATGCAACAGATGGGAGTGTTAAAGGTGATCTAGAAAGGGTGCTTGGACAATTTTATGACTCACCTTTGTTTCTTCCCAACTTAAATGAGTAGATGTGTTTTACTGGCACACAGAGTGGTTGGAAAACCAAATGATAGTGTTGTAATCAAGACCACACCAACCGAGACCAAGACGTAGACCTATATGGCCTTGTCTCAGTCTCTGAAGGTCTTGACCTTGTCTTCTAAAGGTCTTGGCCT
>NW_015151866.1:81215-83243 GCF_000732505.1 Cyprinodon variegatus
CCGGGGGGGGTCCAACTCTGCAGACAAGCTATCCCGACTTACTGCCGGCAATGCAGACCAGACTCTAACACCGGTCATACAGGGACCTGACAGCCCGTATCAAAGGGCCCGGCACCTCGTACTCCCGGAGAACCCCCCACAGGGCCCCCCGAGGGACACGGTCGAACGCCTTCTCCAAGTCCACAAAGCACATGTAGACTGGTTGGGCGAACTCCCATGCACCCTCCAGGACCCTGCTGAGGGTGTAGAGCTGGTCCAGCAAAACCCTTGTTTCTTCCCAACTGAAATGAGTAGATGTGTTTTACTGGCACACAGAGTGGTTAGAAAACCAAATGATAGTGTTGTAACCAAGACCACACCAACCGAGACCAAGACGTAGACCTATATGGCCTTGTCTCAGTCTCTGAAGATCTTGACCTTGTCTTAGTCTCTGAAGGTCTTGACCTTGTCTTCTAAAGGTCTTGGCCTCTGGCGGTCCTGACCTTGTCTCAGTCTCTGAAGGCGTAGACCTTGTCTAGGCCTATGACAGTCTTGATCTTGTCTGGGTCTCTGAAGATCTTGACCTTGTCTCAGTATCCAAAGTTCTTGATTTTGTCTCGGCCCCTGACGGTCTTGACCTTGTCTCGGTCTCTGAAGGTCCTGACCTTGTCTTGACCAAGGTGTGGTTTTGACCTTGTTTTGGCCTCCAAAGTTCTTGATCTTGTCTCAGTCTCTGACGGTCTTGACCTTGTCTCGGTCTCTGATCTCTTGGCCTTGTCTCCGCCTCTGTACACCTTGGTCTCTGTTGGTGTGGTCATGACTACAACACTACCGAGTGGATATTTAGGTTTATTTATTTTATTTTAATCAATGAAAGATAAGTAGATACAGCCATAGCCTATATGAGATAAAACGTGAATACACCATAAAAGCAGGTGTTGGGAAATCCCCTCTGTTTTGGGGGACTCATGGGGGCACCACCCACTAGTAAACTGGAGCGGAGAGAGCTATACACTTAATCTGTGTAAAAGATGCGAACACACACATAATGTTTTGGTTTAGTCGACTTTTGGTTCCCTGTAGAAACTTTAAAGTGTAACTCACCTCAAATCAACTTTTTACTGATAAAATGTATAAATGGCTCTTTTATGGTGAAGAAGGATTTTTACCTTTTCACGTTAACTTCTTCTGTTCTGCAATATCCGAAACCTGTATTAGCGCAGTCTTAATAGGGTTTGGCTACTGGAGCCACTAATTATGCCCTTGCCGCGCCGCCTCAGCAGTACGATCTTCAGCTATCGCTGGCTAAGCGGCTCAAACTAGTCAGTTTCTGACCTAGCGGGCTCCACAAAGCCTCCCTTAACCTCCATGCTTCAATATCGCTAAGCTAAGCTAACTGATCACACCCCCCAATAAACCCCCAATGTTCATCCTCTCAATTAGCCTCAGGACCCTTTGCACCAGCCACTTTCAATGCATCATTTCAAAATATATTTTAGGGGCGGTTCTAAGCTTGTATATCGGGGTGAGTTAGACTTTAACATTAGCAGTCAGTGACAGTTGGGAGCGCCTTCTGTCGCATTAAAGCTACACTATGTCACAGTCTTGGTTCTTTTATTTTTCCATTTGAGTATTCAGTTTAACTTTGCTCCATGTTTTCTAGTTTTATTGGTTTAATTCTTATTTTGTTTTCTTTTCTGTTATATTTCAGTTCTTAGGTTTTTATTTGTTGCCCTCTGCAGTTGGTCTACTTTTTCCCTAGCTCTTTTCCCTAGCTCTACTGCTCTCTTCACACCTGCTCCCAATCTGCTCGTTAGTCCTCTCTTTGTTCAGTTAGCCATAAATACTCTCCCTGTGCAGTTCCGCAAGGCTGGTTCCTCGTTTAACTCGTCATACTTTGTGATTGTTCCCCCCCTCAGTTGTTTGTAAACCTCTCGTTAAATTTAGAAAAACTCAACCAAACCTTGAAACACTACAGAACCTTGCCTTTTGCACTTTGCTCTGAACAGAAACATCCTGCATGTTCAGGTATAAACCAACACTGTTATT
>NW_015151866.1:86167-87190 GCF_000732505.1 Cyprinodon variegatus
AGTGGCCCTAATCCTCTTCCGTAGGAACCAGTTTGACACCCCTGATTTAAATGCTCGATAGCTGAAAAACGACAATCCTCCATCTTAATGCTCCCTCAGCTTTAATAGATACACCTCAGTAATTAGATAAGCAACTGCCTGAAGCTCAGAGTTTTTCCAGAAAGGCTCTTCTTCTGGGACTTTTTATTTAAACTATTTAGTTTATTTCTATAGAATGGTTGACAAACATTGACGACTCCTTGGTCTGTCCCTCCCCTCAGGTCAGGAGTCTGGATGCCATCCTCTTCTCCTCCATATCCTTTCACTCACACATGGTCTGGTCTACATTCTTCCACCTACGCAACATTAAGCGCCTCCGTCCCTCCCTTACCAGGGACACTGCCTCTATCCTTATTCACAGCCTCTCTTCTTTTCAGCCTCCCTCATATATCCTTCCATAAACTCCAATTTCTTTAGAACTCAGCAGCTCTTCACCATTTTTTCATCATATTACCACCATCCCTCAGCAGCTCCATTATCTCAATGCAAAATTGATCTAAAGCTAAGTCATAATTTCTTAAATGAAGCGTATTTACCCTTAATTTGAGTATCCAAATAAGATGATTTGCCAATGGAGTGAGTATTTTTACGCTTATAGTGAGATCATTTGATAAAATGCACTTAAAATAAGACAATGCAGTGTTTTCTCTTATTTTAAATTTAAATGATCTTGTTCCTTCGGCAAAGTGTCTCACTCACCTCCTTGATTCAAGAAACAAATGCACTTATTTTATGAAAGAATTACTCATTTTAGATTTCAGTTTTTTTGCAGTGCTCCCAGTTCAATACAGATTACACTTTAAAGGAAAAGTGCAGTCATATTCAGAAAGTTCTTTAAATCTGAAATGATTCCATCCTGTTTTAATAAATGATCAGTGATTTTAATTCAGAGTAATTTTCATGTGAATGTGCTTTACTGGAGGCATCCATGTTTGTCAAAGAACACTACTGCCACCTACTGGTTTGTGACGTCACGGTGCGGTA
>NW_015151866.1:89038-90720 GCF_000732505.1 Cyprinodon variegatus
TATGATAAACACACTGTTATTGTTAACTTTTAATTTCTAATTTTCTTTTCAATATTACCATTTCCAAATCCCTATAAATGCTTAAATGTTCTTTATGTTTACTGTTAAGAAATTTTCTATAAATGATTAAATGGAAGAGCGACAGAATAAAATAAAAATAGAAAATACTATCTAATGAGCAGGTTGACGGTTTATTCATGTCTTTACTTTGTCAGCTTCTAAATACGGTTTTCTTTCTTTTAGATTTTTAACATTTTAAAAACATTTTCTAAAGTTAAAACCTTTGTTCTGAGCTCTAAACAGTAAATATTTTGCAGTGTACCTAATAAAGTGAACGCTACGATTATCAGGTTAACAGAAAACTTCTAAAACCTGGAAAGTCTGTCGAACATTTTGACAAGCTTCATGGCCTCGTACTCCTTCTGCTCCTCGCTCATTCCCTCCATGGGGTTGGGCTGCTCCTCCTCCACTACGCCGGTGATCAGGTTTATGCTGGAAACATCATTGGCACACTTAACAAAGTCACATCAAGCTTAGAAACATTGCTTTAAGGCAGAGCAGAGCGTTTTCACAGCTAATTCCTCATTTTTAACGAAAAATGTGAATAAAAAATGATTCAGTCAATAACTCTGAGACTTGTTTAACAGATTTTAAATACTTTTTAAAAACAACATTTAAGCAGATATCAAAAGCACTTTTCATTTAGCTCAGATCTCTGCATTAAAATGTTTTTATTGATCTAATATTCTAACACCATATGAGGCGTTTTCTACGGAAGAGGATAAGGGCCACTGGAAAAAAAAAAAACGTTAACTGATTTTTAAATTTTATTTCAGTTTAATATGGGAAAAAAAGTCAGAATTCTGACTTTTTTTCTCAGAATTCTTACTTTAATCTCAGAATTCTTACTTTAATCTCAGAATTCTGACATTTTTCTCAGAATTCTTACTTTAATCTCAGAATTCTGACATTTTTCTCAGAATTCTTATTCTCATGTCTTCTGTAACGATCTAGCCCAATTCAAGTTAGTGATTGTCTCCCCCTAGTGGTCTGGAGCACTTCCGTTATTCTGAGCAAGTTTTCAGCTTTTCTTAATGTGAAGTTTATTTTGACTATTTAGAGCTTTATTTTATTCATTTTGTGTTTGCGTCTTGACATCACTATGCGTTTGTAGCGTATTGATGTATTTGCATTGCATTTGTAGTTTATTGCTTTCTAGTTTCTGTGATTGGAGCCTCATTTCCACTACCCCTCTGAAACTGATCCGTGCCGAGTTCCGATCGAACTTGGATCATTTAAACGTGCCGAGCTTTGTTCCTTACGACCATTTACACATCACGCTAGCACGGTTCCTTGCCTCCTATTGGCGGTCCACGATGCTACAGCTCTCCAGGCAAGAATTACTCAAACAAAAATGGCGCCGCCCATAACATTCAGGAAATGATGTGCCTGATTAGCAGCTTCCACCAAATTCAGCCCAGGTTGCACCGCGCTTTTTTGGTGCCATTTATTGTTAATAAACTGAGAAGAAGTTCGCATTGTGAGCAAGCGAAGAGATCTGTGAATAGCAAAGCTGGACTCGGCGGAAAACCTGCAAAATGAGTCAGCTGACTGTAAATAGGAGATGAGGCGGTCTGCTCATGCGCTCTTTATCAGAGAACCGAGCTACTGATGAACCACGC
>NW_015151866.1:91907-95174 GCF_000732505.1 Cyprinodon variegatus
CACGCCGAGCGCTACTGATGAACTGGTACTCTCTAGACTATTATCTAGAGACTATTAGTAACAGGAAGTGAAATGTAGCTCCAGACAAGCTTTAAATGTGGTGATGTCATCAGTACGCTTCTGTTCTAATTGACCCAGATTTATCATTATTTTTCCTCCCTATGTAAATATAAATTGTCATTTAAATAAATCTGACCTACTCTGATCATTATTACTTCTACCTTTCTGTTTCTCTCATTATTATTTATATTTATATTGAATTTTGTGCTGTTGTACAGTGTTAGAGTTACTGACTGGGGTTTGGCCTCTCTGTACTCTTCGGTCTCAGAGTCTTCATCTTCAGAGTAGATCCCCGAGTCTCTGCTCCCTCTGAGCAGACCCCTGGCAGCCAGCAGACCAGCAGCGTTACCGTATCCAGTGTACTTGATGAACCGTGAAACTAGACAAAGAAATCTGAGGTTAGACTGGTTGGTCTGATAAAAGAGACGTGATTCTTTGGCCTAATATTCTCCAGACAGGAGACGCAAAGTCTGCAGCTGGTGAAGGGAAGCGACCCAATCCAAGATTAAGTGCAGCAAATAATCCTGTTTTGATTTTCTGAGGTATCTGAACTCATTTTTGAGTTGCATTTAAGTGATACTGTCCTGAAGTAACAATACTTTTACAGTAAATAGATACTGTACTGTAGACCGTTTTAGAATCTCAAATAATAATTTAATTTTTTTTTTTTTATATGTTACTTGGTGGAGTGCCGTTCTCCAGGATGGCCTTTATCTAAAAACAAACCAACTTCTGAAAGTACTTTAAATAATAAATGATAACATACTTAATGTTTCTGCCACCTACCTTCTCCTTTAAAATCTTTTTTTTTTTTTGTCATGTTTGTTTAACGTATCTATAAACCTTGGCAGTGAACAGATATTTCTCTCACCGCTTTCTTTGCAGAGCACAAAGAGGAATTCAGCGGCACAGTTCTTGACATCGGTGTCGATGTGCGTCATGAGACGGACTAATTTGTTCCTCAGAGCATTTCCCACCTCTGGTCTGTTTTTCACGTCGCGAAGGGGTGGCAGCACCTTAAGACAAAAGCAGAAGAAATTCCCCAGCCATCAAAAGCAAACATGCTGATTGGTCAGAGCTGTGGCTCGGCGCCGCACGGACTTTTGACCTGAGGAATTTCCTGGTCTCTCGATGGATGCGGGAACTCTCCGTCAGCAGGTTCAGAGATGGCAGAAGAGTCTCCTTCAGCTTCTGGCCCTGGAAACAAAGACACTCCGTTAGCTGCTAATGCGGAGACATAAATAAAACAGATAATATCGACATCATTATGCTGCATTCAGGCTTAACTCGTGTGCTGCTACCCTATCCTTTCTTTTCCTGGAACAATGGCAGCTATATTAGCTGTGATCAGCGGGTAAAAAGTAGTTTGATTCTATGTTGAAGTGAGAAAGTCCTCCTGAAAACATGATCTGTGCAGTCAGTTCATCCAGATTACCATCCTGCCTTCAAAGATTATTTCTCTGTGGGAGCCGCTCAGACCCCCACATACCAGCGGTGCGCTGTCCCTGGGAATCCCCAGCAGCAGCTGCCTCAGGCCCGCTCACCTCTTGGGGGTTTTCTCCTACTGTTGGTGTCGGCTGGAAGTAGATGTTGGCGTTTTTCAGGTCTGTGCTACAAACTGCAGGCAGCAGGATAATAAAAGCGAACATATTCTGCTGGCAGGTTTCTACATTTAAGTTAAAGGTATAGTGGAGGATGTTCTTCTTCTGAGTAGATCATCAAAATAGGTGCTCCTACTAACTGTCAATCATTCTGGTGATATGTTTGCGTAACGCCCTCCTTTGTCCTCGTCCTCATTTTCACTTACTGATGGTGAGTCTGACATAGTGGAAAAATTGCAATCTTCTTTCCCCATATGTTTAATAGACGTTCCCTCTCAGGAGCGGGTACAGGGTTGAGCATGTGCATTTTTTTTTTAACGTTTTTCAAAAATTCGCGAAAATCCTCCACTATACCGCTAATTTAGTTGTAAATTAACAGTTTCAGAGGAGGGATCATAGCGCTCTGCATCAGCAGTGCTGTGTCTGTCTCCCTGCCAGCTCCCAGATCAGCTTCTCTCATTGGTTGATGTGGCGCCTCGTCCAGCAGGTAAAGCTCAGTGTTTCCACCTCCAGAAGCTGCTGCTTGTGAAGCGCCTCAGAAGTTCATGAGTCGCTGCTTCTCAGACGCACTAGGGATCTTTTGCTGCGCCATGATGCGCGTCAACCATTGACTTTGCATGTAAACCAGCAGCTTCTGCTGCCTGCGGCCTGAATGTAGCATTAAAGCATCCAAAGGCTGCTGCTCTGTGAGGGAGGAATCCTCAACAACCCTACAGTTAACCATCGACAGTCTGTCCTACTGCAGGATGCAGTGAATCAGAAAGGTTTTTGTATTTCAAATGCATGAAGAACTGTACAGAAGTTCCATTTAATTTTGTCCAGCTCCTGGTGAACAAGAATCGACAAAAAGTGAAGCACTGAGTTAAGCAACAAGAAGGTTGGATAACGTGACTCCCATTCTGAGTGCTGATGGGCAGCAGAAGGCCTGGGGAAAGCGGGCCTTTTATTAGTGATGGGACGTTATCAGCGTTAACGTGCTGCATTTTCTATATCTAGTGTCTTCAATTTGTTTTCTAGTAGATCTTCTGTTTATTACCTCTGATTTCTCCTTCATCTCTGCTCTTCCTTTCCTGATTAAATCTATGGATGCATGACTTGGACAATTGGACAATTTGGGGTTCAGCAATCCATGTAGATTAAAAACACATAGTTTTACAATAACTATCAGCTTGGATATATAAAATCACATTTCTTTTTCTTTCTTTTTTTCCCTTTTTTGATGATAACAGTATTTAACAATAAGACTTATTATTTATCAGCATTTTTAATAAAACAAATAGATTTGACAAGGTTATTAAGAGCTTTAAAATGCAGAGGAGGATCTTATGGATGCAGTGAAGGTGTTTTAGGAGGGCTGTTGCAAAGTTCTATGAATGCAACTCACACCTTGACTTTTAAACAAGTCTATTATGTCTCTTTCTTTGTTCAGACATCATGGCTGCGAGTCTAATAACCAAACACACACAGACAATTCAAAGATTCCTGTAAATGAATACACCTGATATTACAACCCTTCTAGATTACGTGACCCAGAGGCGTGCACAGACATTTTGGGGGGCAGGTGCTCAGGAGGGGGGGAGGGCACTTTTTAGCGCACGTGGAACAC
>NW_015151866.1:97251-99263 GCF_000732505.1 Cyprinodon variegatus
ACGTTACTCTTGATCATCTGTCCATCATCGTATAAAGCCCGCCCTGACAATTTGATTGGATCGCCTGACAGTGGGCTTTAATACTCGCACTACTATGGAGCAGAGCCAGACCGAACTTCCCCGAACTCAAACCTTGTGGGCGGGACTAAGTTCGGACTGGCACCCAGGCTAGTAACTCTGACTGTTTCAAATATCTCAAATATCCAAAACGTACCAGAAGGAAGAGAAAAAGGCTTGCGACCCTAAAGACGACTAGGTTATAATTGTAGGACTTCTGCTGCGCAGTGACCGTCCAATCACAGACCAGATTCAGTGGCGCAGCAAATGTCCCAGACTCACTGATCGCAACGAAATTTGTTTTTTATTATTTTTTTACTGATTAACACTAAATTCATGAAATCACCGCAAACGTATTAGTTTTAGGTATAAATAATGATCCGTTGAGTATTCCTTGCTAACCGGATTTTTTTACTTTGATAAATTTTGTTATTTCTATAATTTTTGCAATGCATGAGGATGAATGACTGACTGCAATCAGCTGGTTTTTCCTTAGATTGAAAACTTTGAACTAATCTGATTGGATGGTGTGTTTGTTCTGTTTCTGTGCTTCGATATGACCTGTGTTGAATATATATGATAGAACTAAACTGAATTGAGCGGCAAAGACTGTTGGTAAGCTGCAACCCTCCAAATGGTTGCATCTGCATCATGGATCTCAGAAATAAATCCTGTTTTCCTACCCGTTCCAGTCTTTTCTCCATGAATTCCAGCAGCATGTTTACAGCGTCCATATTGACTCCCATGTATTCGATGGAGCCCTGTTCCACCTTGGGGAGTAGCAGCACGTCCAGACACAGCAGCGGCAGGTTCCCCAGCAAATTCACAGTATGGCTGAGAACAGAAGGAGACAGAATGAAGAGGTGGGCCTTGGAGGGGAGCGGCGAGCGTGAAGCGTTATCATACCTGTGGAACTCCTCGCTCCTCTCCTCTCCATCTGCTCGGCTCATCAGGCAGTGTCTGAGGAGTGCGCCCAGGTGTCGGTACTCCGCTGCCTCCTCCTTCAATCACACACACATGGACACACATTGCATGAAGTCTGTTCATGTGTTCTGAACAGGGCAGTCATCTGTTTCGGCCTGCGCTATGTCAGCAGAGAGAAATGGATGGAGCAGAGAGAAATGGATGGAGCAGAGCCTCTCCTGATGCTGGCCAGTAAGGCATCAGGGAAGCAGGACAAACAGGAAGTCTGACGTCTCCTCTGTCATCCTGGCCTCATTAGCATACAACTAAGAACAACAGTGAGCTTGCCAAAGCGTGGCTCTCCTCACCTCGTCAACCTTTCGTCGGTTTGCATCAAATGTGATGTTAAAAAGGATTTTCAGTATTTCCATGGCTAACTCCGTCTGCTGCCTGCTTAGCGGGGGCAGCTCCTCGGGTGGGACTCCCTCATAGCCTTTCCTGGCCGTCACCAGTGGATCTGGCCAACAGAGACACAGGGTGGCTTCCAACTGGTTGCCTGGGAAGCAGGACAGACAGGAAGCAGTAGAGGTGTCAAAAGAATTCATGTTTATTACTGCAGTAGAAGTATAAGTTTAGAAACACAAAGTTAGAGGATCAACTTTAGCTTTTTACTCCAGTAAAAGTATAATATAAGTACCTTTTTTAAAACTACCTAAAGTATAAAACTAAAAGTAACGCAGGAGAAAATGTTACGGACAGAAGCTTTACTGCTTTAAAAGAACAATTTTCTATAATTCTGGAAGATAACTTCCTTAGACTTCATTTTCTTAGTTTTATAACTAATGGTAACAGAGTCACATTTAATTTTGCATCATGTGGAAAAACTATTTATTTAGCAATGTGATGATCGGGGGGGGATTTACCATTAGGCAATACTAGGCAGTAGCCTAGGGCACCAACTATTCCTTATTTGTTCACATTAATGATGTTTTTGATAAAAATCCTTTGGCTAAAATGCCATCAGAACGCTGATAATATTAAGTGTGTCTCAG
>NW_015151866.1:101580-105760 GCF_000732505.1 Cyprinodon variegatus
AACTGGAAATTGACCTAAGATGACATGATGTGAATTGGAGCTATAGAAATAAACTGAATTGAATTGAAAATAAAATTCAGTTTAAAACACATTTTAAATGTCTATACATGGAAGAAGGTTTTTATTGAGCTTCCCTACCTCATGGTTCCAGGTGGGACGTTTCCATTGCTTGAGTCTCTCTGCTACGCCGGTAATGAGGTGCAGATCTGCTGCTACCACCTGCCAACAAACGAACTCATCAACTTTCACAGATTCCAATCGAAAATACAAGACACGAAAGACGCCACAGGCTGACCTGTCCGCTCTCACTGTGGAGCAGGATGTTACAGATGGACTTCAGAGCCTCAACAATCACTTCTTGGTCAGGGTTTTCTGAAGGAGGGGGGGGCTCCTGTAGCAGCGCACCAGGATCTCCATCCTCCAAATCAGCCGCTTTAGAAGAAAAACTGTTTATTAGCATAACAACATACATTTTATTTATTGAACCTTTATTTAGATGCATTCTAAGTTAGATCCAGGATCACATTTCCAAAAAAAACAATTTACAAAGCAGAAACAATTAGAAATAATGAAAATATTTGTTTAGAAACTTTGTGTATTCAGAAGGATATTTGTCTTAAAGGAAAAGTCCGTTCAGCGAGGAACAATCAATTATTTGTACCTAAAACTAATATGTTTGCAGTGGTTTAATGAATTTAGAGTCAATCAGTAAAGTTATAAAAAAAAATTTGCAACCACAGAGAGATTGGGAGGCATCTAAATATAACAAGAGCATTTATGCTGCATTTTACTACACATATTGTACTTCTTATCCAAATATCCATCTTTTTTCAGTTGCTGTTAACTCCTCTTATACTTACTGACAACCAGAGGTGCCAAAATTGTTAATGTTCATTACTAAAGTAGAAGTATAAATCCTGCTGTTTAAAAACATTTTGTAGAAGTTAGAGGATCAACTTCAGCTTTTTAGTAGAAGTGTAAGATTACCATTTTTAAAAGTACTTAAAATATAAAAGTAATGCAGAAAAAACTGTTAAAGACAGAAGCTTTACCTTCTACCATATTAAATTAACTTTTTTTTTTTATTCTGGAAGATAACTTCCTTAGACTTAATTTTCTTAGTTTTATAACTAGGGGTAACAGAAATTGTCTGGATGAAATTAATTATTTTGATGGTTTTTATTTTTTATACCAAGAGGGTATAATGAAAATGAGCTTAAACGAAACAAAACTAATGATTCTTTTTTTTTAAATGTAAGGAATAGAAAGTAAAAAGTTGTAGTAGTATATATTTCTACTTAAGGTAACAAGGTATTTGTGCTTTGGTATTTGACGCCTCTGCTGAAAAATGGCTCTTTGCTTGTGTGACCCCCCCCATATTAAAGATAAGCAATTAGCTCTCTGTTTGGAGCCACTTTTAAATGGCCACTGTGGTAACCAAACATATTTATCACACTATCCATCCAACATTCATCTCTGCCATGGTTAAAATACACTTTTTTCCCTCTCTTCCTGCGGTTGCCATTGGTAACCATTAGAGGACATCGATCAGCTGCTACTATTAGTTTATCAAATCTGAAATATATCTTTATCGTGCACCACTGTTGGCGTTTGGGTGTATGCACTGTTTTAGTTTATATCCCACACATTCCTTGATAAATCAGACCTTTGCTCACCACCACCACAAAAAATAAAATAAAAAAATAAAACAGGAAGACAGCAGGTGGTTTTTTTAAGCAGGTTGTGTTCAAACATCTTAAAAAGCTCAGTTGAATTCAGGAATGCGCACAGACAGACCCCTCCATTTCCACTGGAGATCTTTCTTTCTTGATTCATTAATGTTCTATAAGAGTGAGCCTCTCTACCATCAACTCTAAAAGAGTTTTGATGTTTAAAGGATAGAGCTGCTCAGTAGAGCAGTGGGTAGCACTGCTACCTTGCTGCAAGAAGGTTCAATTCCCAGCCGGGTTCTTTCTGCATGGAGTTAGCATGTTCTCCCTGAGCATGCGTGGGTTCTCTCCGGGTACTCCAGCTTCCTCCCACAATCCAGAAACATGACTGTTAGGTTAATTAGCTTCTCTAAATTCTCCTTAGTCTCTGTGTTGTCCCGCGATCGACTGGCGACCTGTCCAGGGTGGACCCCACCTCTCACCCGTAGACAGCTGGAGATAGGCACCAGCACCCCTCGCCACCCCACTTGGGATTAGCATGATGGAAAACGGATATTTAAATGGAAATCACTTGAGCTCTACTGATAAATCTGAAGCGGGGTACTGCCTGCCCCTCCTTCCTCCTCCAGTCCTAATCCAAATCGCTGCAGCTGCCTCCTTTCTCCTCTAATCTGACAAACAAGTATTCCAAGTATTTGTGAAATTGGCACATTATTTACCACAGTAATTAAAATCATAGAGCCACCAAAAGCATAACTGGGTTTCTGACCTGGCATTTCCTTAATAAAAAAAAGCTCCATCAAGACTTAAAGGGGAAATAGAACGCAAAACCTAGTTTCCATTGTCATAGATGAATAACGATAGTTCAATGGGTGAAATGAACATACAGAGAAGTTCAAACCCCATCAACACCTCCTTTCTCTGCAAATCTCACAATTCTAAACTTCCACCATAAAACGGGCCAATCCAAACGAAGCACAGAGTTGATGTAAACTCTGGGATGTTGCCTTATTTGATTCTGACCTGTACTTTTATCACGCCCCAAAAATGACATACAGACCAGCCCGCTGGTTCACTGGCCCAAGAACATGAATAGAGGTAGATGGAAGACAGCAGCGTAGCTGTTTAGCCTACAGTTGGGTTTACTTCTACAAGAATAACAAAGCAGACAGTTTCTCTATTGAAAATGAGCCAGAACGCTGCATTTCCACCCGTGGAAATGCAGCGTTCCAGGCTGCATGGAGAAAGGGAAACATTTCCACCGTCTTCCCAACGATCCGAAGACTCAACAGGCATGGATTATTTTTGTGGATCAGAAGATCCCTGCAAAGTTTGATGCTCAGCTCTTCATTTGCTTTAAGCATTTTACCGAAGACAGCTTTCAAGATCTTGGACAGTTCAAAGCAGGATTTGCTAAACTTCTTTTACGGAAAACGAGGGGCTGTTCCCTCCCTAAGGCCATCACAACTGCCAGCTGGAAGGATGACTCTGGTGAGCTTTGATAAAGCTTAAAGTTAGAGTGGCTCAGATTATCCTGAGCTATCTATGTAGATACGGTATGCTGTTATACCCTTAGACTGCCGGAGGACAAATCATCCCTCACTCTGCTACATTCTATTACTCTTGTGAAACCGGTCCCTCGTTGTTTTAAGGAAATCTAATCTTGTAGGAGCAAAGATGCTGATGCCACACAAGCTTCTTCTATATGTGGCAGCCTGACTATGGTGGTAATAGAAATAATAACCAAATAATAATAATTACCTTTGCTCTCCTCCAATAAGCCTTGATTAGTGTGAGCAGGCTGGTCAATGGCAATGCCTGCGTAGCGGGCGAGAGTGAGCATGGCTGAGCGGCCGATGAAGGGATCCAAGCAATGCTTATCTCTGGTCAGGATTCGAACCGTTTCTAGACACGCCAGCAGACAGGAAGGTTGCAGCTCTCTGTTAAGGAAGTTGAGCAACAGCTCTCCCAGATGCTGTTTAACAAAAACAATCAAATCAGATGTTAGAAGTAGCAATCGGCCACAAACTTCATTCTTATCGTTCAGAAATAACCAAAATAAAATCCTCCTTACAATGTGAAACTTGAATCGGATCAAAAGGCTTTAATAGAAACACTATGCAGCAGAGGAAAAGTATTTGCTCCTTTAAATGCTGATTCATGCTGGCGAATATGAAGATAAATATTACCATAGGATTTCATTTCACAAATTATCATCCAGTTAACATGACAATATAAAATAAAACATAAAAAAAATATACAAATTTGTTAACAACAAACTTTTCTTTTTTTTAATCTCAGAAAAGTAATTGCTGTAAAAAAAAATATTAATTTACAAATATATATATGAAAAATAAACAATGGCTTCACACGCTAAAGTTGATCGAGATGTTGTTTTTCTTTGATAAATAAATAATATTACATTTTATTTCAAATGTGCCTTTCTGGACACTCAAGGTCACCATAAAAAAGATAAAAACACAATAGCAGAAACAAAGTCAAAACACAGA
>NW_015151866.1:106171-108252 GCF_000732505.1 Cyprinodon variegatus
TATTTTTCTTCAGTCCTGCACATAAATGAAAGGATGTCGCCATACTCGGCAGTTTCCAAGGTCCTGAGTACAAAACATAGAGAGGAAAACAAGAAGAAAAGGGACAAGAAGAGAGGGACACAACCTAGAACAGATAATGGATGTCTATTCTATTAACATTTCTCTAACTGTAGAATGGGTCTGTTTTATGTGTGGTCTTCTCAGTTCAGAGGGCCCCTGCCTGTCTTTGCCTAGGGCCCCAAATTTCCTAATTCCAGGTGAGAGTGAAATGTAGTTCTTTCTGTAAAATTGACAGACCATAGTTGCCACAAATGCTCAGCCATGTCTTTGTCCAAACACGTCGTCTTCTTTTCTTTTTAGGACTTTCAGCACAAAATTGCACAAATAGCCAAGGCATGGCGTTTCACTCCAGTTAGCTTCATATTCCTCTTCTACTCGTTGGGCTTCTGAATAGAAGAGTCCGAGTAGCGCCTGGTTTTTAGACGTAAAGCGTGAGCAGGTACATCGCATCAGAGCGTTGGATCGCACAGTGTGAGAACAAACACTGTGAACTGTGAACTTTTAAACCCTGCGGTTTCTTTGTACAGTGTGAGCTGTAGCTGCGTGTAACAATTGAAAACATCGTACAGTGTATGCCCGACTTTAGGGGACCAGCCAAGGACCCATCAAGGAAAGTGGGGAAATTTTGAACTACTACTGTATAACAACTAAGATCATCTTGACAATTGGTCAAAAGAACTCAAATGCATTCACACCGATAAAGAGACTAACTGTGTGCTTGGCTGCTATAAAAAATCCACAAAACTGATTCTGCTCAGTTTTATTGGCTATAATGAGGAACTAATGAGCAATCAGTTACTTCTTGGGCTTCCTTCTGAAACACAGACATCTCCCAGCCAAAAACCGAGACCAGGAGCTGGTACAACACAGCTGCTAGAGGGTGAGGACCCTGAGAACGGCCTCCCACATGCTGAGGGGGCAGCAGACAGCACCCCCACTGGAGGCTGGACTCAATAACAGCTTTGACTTCATTTAATAAAGCAATCATCATCAGCAGCATCTTTTTCTCATTTTTTCACAGAAGCTTCGGCTGCATGTGGTCTTAGCGTTTTACTAAACTGTTAAAAGATAATAACTAATGAATCTGCAAAGGAACACAGGTTTAGTTCATCGGAACAGCAAAGCAGGATCAGGTCCAGATTTTAACCAGAACCTTGGTCTTGATGACCCTGTCTGTTTTCTAACGTCGTCAAACAACCTGTGAGGCCTTCAGAAAACAACTGTAATAATTCTCAAATTGAATTTAACACACATTAACTCTATTTACTGAAAACCGGAGACAAACTTTGCAGATGATTTTACTCAAACATATCAGATTAAAGGGAAATTATTTTCATAAGAAATACTGGACGCAGTTTGTCCCTCGGCGGACAACCTGGGGTGTCTCGTCTCTCAGTTTGCTTCATGATACATTTTGTAGCTTTGCTTCCTGACGCACCAGTTAAGCAAACAGGACAGAAAAAAGTAAATGACAGAAATAAAACACGATATTACCAGGCCCTCAGTGGAAATCCTTTCATTGAAAAGATCTGGGTTGTTAAAGTTACTTTACCTCTCTTTCCTGATTGTCTTCTCTGCTGAATGTGAAGCACTGGCTCATCTGCAAAAAAATAAAAACAGCAACATTTAGTCTGCGAGGCAGACATTCCGTCTACTTTTAAGGCAAGGCTTAAAACTTTCATTTTTGATAAAGTTTATAGTTAAAAACACAAAGCTGTGTGCTTAGTCGCCGGGTGTGTAGAGAGGTGGGTGGAGTTAGGGCGTTAACAGCCTGATCTAGCAGGGGGGGTTTCAGTCTGGATAGAGGTTTCCCCCCTACCTCTCTTATACCTTATCCAAAAAACTTAGGTTGTCCCGAGCTATTTTTTTTTACATGTGCTGCTATAGGCTTGAACTGCTGGAGGACATAGGGACCCCTATTTCATCATTCTGCTTCATGTTAGTTCAATCCCTAACTTTATGTGCTCTCTTTCATCCCTTTTGACATGAAAACTGTCTCAGAGCTTGTTTGCTTAACTGTT
>NW_015151866.1:110382-112531 GCF_000732505.1 Cyprinodon variegatus
CCTGATCGTGCGTTTTGCGTCATATAGTGAACAGGGGTTACGAGGGGCGATCAGCTTCTCACGGCCACCTCCCCATCAGGAATCTTAAGGTCGGGGAAAAAATCAAACACGTTGTTGTGGGCAAATCGCTCAGTGGGCAAACAAGGATTCTTCTTCTTCTTCCTCTCAGATGAAAACCCAGAAGCATGGCGGGGGTGCAATGAGTGAAATGGAGTTCTTTCTGTAAAATTGACAGACCGTAGTAGCCAAGTGATGTGTTGTCTCCTTTTCTTTTTAGGGCTTTCAGCACAAAATTGCCCAAATAGCCAAGGCAGCGCGTTTCACTCCAGTGAGCTTCATATTCCTCTGCTACTGGTTTGGCTTCTGGATAGACGAGTCCGAGTAGCGCCATCTCATCAAGGAGCTGAGTCCCACCTGGTTTTTAGACGTACAGTGTGAGCAGCAGGTAGATCGCATCAGAGCGTCGGGTCGCACAGTGTCAGAACAAACATTGTGAGCAGTGAGCTCACACTGTACGATGAAACCCTGCGGTTTTGTTGTACAGTCTGTCCTGTAGCTGCTTGAAACAATTGCAAAAAATCGCACAGTGTAAGCCCGGCAAAAGGCCCATACATGGGTTGTGTGCGCTAACCAAAGTGCCCCTTAAATTTATTATCAAAAATGTTGTAAATATTCACAGAAACATATATAAAGTTTTTATTTTTCTATAAGAATTTGTTTAGCCTAATCTGATCCATTGGATGGATGTATTGTTCTTCTTGTGACAAAGTTAAATGAATGGAAATTACAACGACATCGAGTACGGCTGCAGCGATTTATCGGCGCATTCCTGGATGTGAAAGCGATCTTATGTACCATCTTACCTACCTCTGCTAAGGTCCCAAAATCATCCACTGTCAACGGCACAGCTTTTATCTACGTAGATATGAGAGCACAGCCTCATGGGCAGATAGACATAGTTTAATTGTTTCATTGATGCAGTTTGTTGTTTTTCAAAAAGATATGATAGAAATATTGAAGGTGTATAGAGATCTGATAACAACCGACATGGTTAGAAAACAAAAATCAGAAACAGCAGGTCAGGCTTGTTTAAGATTGGTGATTGGTTGTCAGCCAGACACCTCCACCGTGCTCCTCTGATGAATACGAACTGACACAGCTTCTAGTTGAAGCATCTAATTAGAATTTCATTTGTTGCAAATGCAGAAGTATAAATAATTACATTTTAAGGACCTGAATTTTAACAAAACAAAACAAAAAAAACATCTCTGGTGAAAGTAGGGGGGAGTATTGGCAGGTATGTTGCAATACGATACCCGTCACGATACGATATTATCACCATACTGCAATATCACTGCAATTAAACGTATAGATAAACAGCGTGTGTCGAGTAGTGGAGGGGGTGTTTCCGCGAGGTGCGTATCGAGGCTTGTTTTATTTGGGGGAGGAGCCAAAATAGATGACCTTCCAAGCCTGGCTACCCCGCCACACCACATGACCGCTTCAGGAAGTGATTCAGCTCACCTGGAACTTCGACAGGCATCTAAACAGCCTCAGTGTTCAGTCAAGATGTGGGAGTTTGTAGGAGAGTTGCTGTCAGTTGGATAGAGTTTGGATTGATTCTAATAATAGATTGGTTGGAAAAACAACCAGTCTATTTAGTTAAAACTAGTTCTGTTAAACAATTTAATGAGCAAAATCTGAGCAAGCCACTGGTTACAGTTGTAACATGAGTCTTAAGTAGTATTGCTTTCAAATGAGCTGTCATCTTGCTAGTGGCGTCAGCTTTAAGACATTGACTTCCATTCCTGAGGTTGTTGGTTTTAAACCCATTTCAGACTTTTGAAAGTTGCGATAAAACGTAACAAGTATCTTGGCTAATGTGACTAATTTGTATTGGTTTGCCCTAGTAAAAATATAGATTGGGTAAAAACACTGCCAAATTAGATTGGTTGGATTAGCCAAAAGATTGCTTGAACACATAACATCCAACACGATTAAACCAGAAACTATCTGTTGGGGTTTGGTTGAGGTTTTGAGGACCCAAATGAAGAGGCGAAGAGGCAGGGGTGAGTTCTTGAAGAATTAATTGAATAATTGAGGCAGAAAATCCAAAAGCCAAAGTACAAAAGAAATGGAACCAAAAACC
>NW_015151866.1:113512-123917 GCF_000732505.1 Cyprinodon variegatus
GTTCTTTGACAAACATGGATGCCTCCAGTAAAGCACATTCACATGAAAATTTCTCTGAATTAAAAACACTGATCATTTATTGAACAGGATGGAATAATTTCATATTTAAAGTATTTTTAGAAGTTGGTATTCTGAATATGAGCTGACTTTTCCTTTAAAAAATCGATACTAACAACTAAAAGATCGATATTGCATCAGACAGCGCAAAATCACGATATATCACCAAATCGATTTTTTCCCCTATCAGGAAGGCATAACCAGGAGGAACCCACACAACCTCCTGCAAACCCAAAGGATCTATCAATGGCTCCATCAGCCCAGTGAAGGTGTCGGTTCTGTTAAACTTCCACCATCACAGATGGGAGACTGCACTACATGAGCAAACTGTTCCTGGAACAGCTGAGCTGGGTTTAAAATGTGTTGCCTTCATGCTCAATGTTTCATTTTGCAGCTTTTTCCTCTGAAACGATATTTAAGGAACTTCTACAAGCAGCTGAAGACCTGCTGCCAGCTGGACCGTGTTTTACCTCTTTGTTGAAGCTCTGTAACACCACCAGGGCCCTGTCTTGCTCTCCTGCCTCCATTTGCTCTATAATCCCAGGTAAATCCATGCCGGTGCTGTGATGGGAGAACCGAGCCGCTGTCAGAGCTGGATGCGGTCCTGCTTGGTCCGTCAGGCTGCAGATTATATTAGAGGCTACTGGCTGACAGGGCTGACCAATGACAGCATGATGTCTGCATCCTGGATCCATCAGATGCGATTAGAACAAACAGGATTTGCTCAAATCAAGTGCTGCGTTTAAAGACCCTGGGAAAGACGGAAAACGGAAAACAAACTACTGGGTTATTTTTTCTATTTGCATTTCCTAAAACACTTCCCAACAAAAATAAACAGCGAAACAAGGACTGAATTCTCCCCTTATTTTATACTTGCTTTTTGTAATTTTATTTTATATAATTGTGTTTATTTTATAATTGTTTATCATAATTTTCTTTTTATTTATTTGGTTGTATTTGAATGTTTATGTGAATAACCCTTTATAGCAAGACTACGTTATTTTTCCTTCTTGTGTTTTGTTTTTGTAAATAAATCCATATTTTATATTACACTGTATCTATTTTGGCTGTAAAAAATATTTCAAAAAAAAAATAATAGTAAAAAAAAAATGTCGACGTTCCTGCAATTAATAATGATTCAGCAAAAAATGTGATGAACCCCTAGCCGATGCTGTCATTACTGATTTATAAAACAAATGTCGAATGCATTTATTCATGCTTTACGTTATTAATTGCTTTTGTTACTTTTTTAACCCAAAATATAAAGTTTTCCCAACAGAAATTGGAGATATTAATAATATTTTTTTTTTCAAAAGAAAATAACGAAAATTGAAACGTTTTGAAGCCTTTAATAATGATTTATGATAATAAAAGTGATAATTGAAAGGGTGAGATTCTAAATTAGTGTTGAACATGTGGTATAAAGTCTGGTTTAAAATTCAAAACAAGCCAATCAAGATTAACTCACTCTATCAAAATCACGATAATCTAGCATAAAATAAAAACGGTAATTTGATGTCTTCTGTTCTTTTATTACTGCTGCAGTTGAAAAAAAAAACAAAAAAAAAAACTGGTGAAACATTGAACCGATCGTCATGGCCACCGAATCTAAATAATGCGATAAAATGACGCCCGGAAGCAGCGGGACCTCTGACCAATGACAGCCTTGGGCCCGGTTTGATTGACGTGGATGTGAACCAATAGGCTCGCTGCTTGGGGAACCTGCTGACAAACGTTTCAGCTGTGGTGGGGGAGGGGTGTCGATGAAGTTGGCGGAACCGCCATCTTGAAAAGTACAGTTCGATCATTTACCTTTTCGCGCCCGTTACAATCAGTTTCAGCGCATTATTTCCCATTCAGGAATTAAATATTGTTTCCAGATTTGTATCGGTAAGGCTCCGTGCTGATGGCGGGATAAGCTCCATCCTCTAGAGTCGCCGTTTTCAGCTGCCAGTCGGTAAGTGTCCCTCCGCCTGCAGACGGTTAGCGAGCAGCCTTCAGATAACCGGCTATCGTTGGCTGGCTAGCTCCAAACAGATTTTGCTTCCATGTCAAGTATGGCTCATTAGATAACATTTCACAGCTCGGACTGATGTGGGGATAACGTCATGATAATATCATGGTATTATATTGGAACCGGAACATGTAATGAGATGAAATGAGTGAAGCTGGAAGGAATGGGCTAACTGGTCCTTCTTCCTCCCCGTTAGCCTACTGTACTCGGGTTCGTTAGCCTGAGCCGGTTGAAGCTCCGCTGTCATTAGCGCCTCATGTTAGACGCCGGGATGTATTTTAGGTCTGTCCAAACTGTTAGCTTAATGCTAGCTAACTCCATTTATATCAGGAAGCTCTTCCTGCTGCCTGATTTAGCGGTGCCGTGATATAAGTCACGGTCCTCCGCGGTTTGTCTCATTCAATCATCTCAGGGTTATCATCCAGCTGATTTATAAGTCAGGCTCTGGAAGGAAAATGAGCTGATCCGTTTAGGTGAACTTCATTTCCGCAAAGCGGATGTTGTCCACTTCAGGTCAGCATGTAAACAGCTCTGATTAGAGCACGTCTTACCAGCTCGATCAGTTTCATTTACTCTGTAAGGGTCTATGAACCGGTAAGTTCTTAATGTTCCACCTCAAAGGTTTAAAGTAAAGTGTTGGAAACAATTCAGCATAAATAGAAACCGGTATTCTGGCTTTGTTTTTGTCTTCCTGTATGGGGTGCTGTTGCTTTCTTTACAGTTTATTATTTGTGCCTCAGGATGTGATATTGATGGTGAGGATGGGAATCTGTCAGATGACTCTGACTTTAAATCATGTACTAGTCTTATTTTTACATTTTATCACTGCAGCACTTTAAAAAGGGGAATGTCTTGATAGCTGTACTGAACGAAATCTCGTTTTGTATACACCATGTGTGCTCAAAATGACAATAAAGTCTAAGTGATTCTGTCTTCTCTCACAGGTGTGCTCCGATTTGTTTTGCTTTTTGGTCCAGTGTCTGTCTTTCTGCCCGTCCCGTTTGGCTCTCCTGGAATGGGCCACAACTTCCAAAGACTTGGAAAAATCTCGTTTTAACCTGAGCTCCACGATCTGGACTCTGATATATTTACAGGTAGGCATTGACAGTTCACTGTTTGGTGAGCTCTGTGTCGATTAACACTCCCATTGAAGATGCTGCAGTGTTTGTTGGCCCTGCAAATGTCATCACTAGAAATGTCCGATTTAAGCATCTGCTTATTGAGAAACATAGCGCTGTGGTGCTGTCTGTAGAAAGCAAATGTTCAAATGTTACTAAGTGGAATTGGAGGAGAAAATTGTGGGTACAGGCCATAAAATGAGGACGTGAAAGATCGGAGTGTACTGACAGGGAGCCATCCTGTGATATCACTGATTCAGTTTGTTTTGAACATGCTGATCTGGGCTGTGATAAAGGTCTGACTCGTGCTAGGAAATGTAGCATGATGTTCATGTTCTCTGTTTAAAAAATGGGTTTGGGATCCTTTTTTTTTTTTTTTCATTTAAGGAGAGAAGAGTGAAATAAAGCAATTTTTTAATGAGGAACAGAAGAAGAAAAAGCATAGAATGAGGTAGCAGTGGGAGGAATGAGGGACAAGAGGAGAAATCTAAGCAGGAGGAGAAAAAAAATCCTCCCTGGAAAGTGCTGTCAACAGGGTTCATCCAGAGTCAAATATTTTCCTTCATATTAGGGCTGAAGCAATGAATCACATTAATCCCGATTATTTGATTATTGAGATACTTGTGAACAAATTTAGTAATAGATTAACCGTTAACTGGAGTATCGAGATTCTAAAACGTGCCTTTAGCTGACAGAGCGACCCACTTAAAGCAGGAATTATACCAAGATTGTAAAAAAAATATATATTAACAATTTGCATTTAATAAAAAAAAAAACCTCATCTTTCATCCATCGATCTGCACTAGTTTTAGTTTCACCTGGTTTGATTTGGTAAAATGTCTTCTTTAAGGAACCTTTGGCTATCCGATTATTAATCATTAACTGGAGTATAGAGACTAAAACGTGCCTTTAGCTGACAGTGACTCACTTAGAGCAGGAATTATACCAAGATAGTAAAAATATATAAACATTTTGCATTTAAGGAAAAAAATAATATTTAATGAAACTTTGGCTATTCAAATATTAATCAGTTAATTGTAAAAGTAATCAACAATTTGATCAATTTGCTAAATAATCGTTAGTTGGAGCCCTACTTCGTATGTTCAGAGCTAGTTGGGTGTAGTTTGTCTAATTTACTGTTATTTGGGAACATCGTCTTTTAGTTTTAGGTGTGTTTGTCTACTCAGTTTGGACTTGAACTGAGAATGATGAATTGGGGGGATTAATCACCTGTTCAAACCTCTGTTTAGCTTTTAGCTGCACATAAAAACAGTTTTATGCTTTATAAAACAAATATTTCTAAAATGTTGCAGGGGAGGAGTTTCATAGACTCTGCAAACAGTTTTTAGAAGTTTACAGACATCTGCTGTCGGCTTTCTTAGCAGCTCTTCTGAGGCTTTTATGCTGATACTGAAATTATGAGTCAACCTAAATTAAGTTAATCATAATAGAAGTTTTGTTAAAGTTGTCCAGTCCTTGCTACTTTAAATAGATAATGCTTATATTGCATTTTACTTTTGGTTTAATAGAAAATGTTATTGACAACCAAACGGTAGCAGAGAATACTTCACATTACTGTAAAGCTTTAAACTGAAAGTAGCAGTTTAGGAGCTACAGGAGGGGAAAACGGCGACAGGCAAATTTGAACCTTGCAGCATCCCCTGCTAGCTTGACCAGCCTTATGCTGCGTTCACACCGAGGGCAGCTAGCGCGACAGAAGCAGCGAGTTTACATGCAAAGTCAATGGTTGACGCGCGTCAAGGCGCAGCAAAAGGTCCCGCGGCGCGTTTTGAGCAGCAGGCGCAGCGCGTCTGAGCAGCTGAAGCAGCGCGTCGGGCGCGTTTAAGCATCTGACGCGCCGCAAACGCGCTGCTGCTCGAGATGGAAAAATTGAATTTTTGCTGCTCCACGCGCCGCGTCAACCAATCAGAGAAGCTGATCTGGGAGCTGGCTGGGAGAGAGACACAGCGCTGATGACACAGACCGCTCTGATTACTCCTCTTAAACAGTTTATTAACGCATAATTAACTTAAAATATATACATCTGCCGGCAGAATATTTTCGCTTTTATTATTCTGGTGCCTGCAGATCGGATTATTTAGATGAAAAACACCTACCAGCCGCCGCCGTAAACCGCGAGGAGGCGACCCGGCCAGAGGCTGCTGATGAAGGGATTCGTTCTGTCGGCGCACCGCTGGTATGTGGGGGTCTGAGCGGCTCCGACAGAAATAACATTGGGAGACAGGATTGTAATCTGGATGAACTGACTGCACTGATGAAGTTTTCAGGTGTATTTTCTCACTTAAAAACATATTAAAACTACTTTATTCCCACTGATCACAGCAAATATAGCTGCAAGGCAGAGAAAGGATAGTGAAGCTCCGCCCAACGCGCGTCAGAGCCACTTTTGCACCGCGCAGGCAGAGCAGCAAAGCTGCTTCAGCCGCGCGTCAGAACTAACTGGTACAAGCAGCAAAAATGAAGCAGCAGACGCGATTTTGCTGCTTTTGCAGCGTCCGGTCTGAACGTAGCATAAGAACTAGCAGCCACCTCCTGCTCAGTCCTAGCTCAGGGCAGCGTGGACTGTCCCACCTCTGTGGGAGGAAGAACATGCAGACCCCAGGCTGGGATTAGCACCAAGGACCTTTTAGTGCTTAGAAGCAGAGTTAAGTTTCTTAGAAAAGAAGGATATAAAACTTTTGTGTTTTTTTTTGTTTTTTTTTTTCATCTTTGCTTCATAGGCACACATTTAGGTCTCTCTGTGAATCTAGGACTTATACTAACCATTATTTTGCAAATCTATTGATCTGACGATCATTTTTTCGATTAAACAGTTAATAATCAGATAGCCAAAGGTTCTTTTAAGAAGAATTTTTACTAAATTAAACCAGGGGAAACCAAAACTTTTCCGCTTGAGGGGTTCTGGATTATAGAGCAGATTGACAAAGGAAAATGTTTTTTTTGTTGTTTTTTTTTTTTATCTTAAAGACAAAATTTTTATATATATTTTTTACAATCAAGTGGGTTGCTCTGTCAGCTCAAGGCATGTTTTAGAGTCTCTAAACTCCAGTTGATGATTAATCAATTAATTAGTTGATGATTATTTAAATAATTAAATAATTCAGATTGTTTGTCTAATCCTGAAAGTAGCAAACTTCCAAGTTCTGTTTCAACTTCCACAACCTAAGGCTTTTTATCACCATGGGGACCAACGTCTTACACATGTACAGCTGCAGAATCCCATTTATTAGTATTACTGGTAGATATGGGTTAGCATAGCCTACCTGATGACCTCAATTCACTAGAACGCGAGTACGGATTCGTGTTCTCGCCAAGTGTGTTCTTTAAAAGAACCCAGGAAAGTCTGGACTCTGGGAGAACGAGAGCACACAGAATAAATCTGGGTCAATTGGAACAGAAGCGTACTGATGACATCACCACATTCAAAGCTAGTCTGGAGCTGTTTTTCACCTCCTGTTATTAATAGTCTCTAGATAATAATAAATTATTACTTTTTTCATCTAGGGGTGGAATAATAATGAACACAGTCAGATAAACACAAATCAAATGAACATTTTGCAAAATAAAACAATCAAACCTCCATCAGAGCCAGCGGTACTTCACACACAGCTATGCAGAGAGAGGGCTGCTGCAGACGGGCTAACGTTAGCCATGGCTGCTACAGTCCTCTTAACATCAGAACTGTTTTTAATCACGCACTGAATCAAGCCGTTTTTTGTTTACATTTAGCCCTTGATTTTACGTTGTTACATCATGTTCTGCTCTCCCATATGAGTTTTGTGTCATGTGGAGCTGTTTTGAAGATATTCCGTTAGGTTATATCCAAGTAACGTCTTCCTATGGGCAACGACTTGAAGGCACAAACTAAACTGTTCATAATTTATTCTTTATNTTAAATAATTCAGATTGTTTGTCTAATCCTGAAAGTAGCAAACTTCCAAGTTCTGTTGTTTCAACTTCCACAACCTAAGGCTTTTTATCACCATGGGGACCAACGTCTTACACATGTACAGCTGCAGAATCCCATTTATTAGTATTACTGGTAGATATGGGTTAGCATAGCCTACCTGATGACCTCAATTCACTAGAACGCGAGTACGGACTCGTGTTCTCGCCAAGTGTGTTCTTTAAAAGAACCCAGGAAAGTCTGGACTCTGGGAGAACGAGAGCACACAGAATAAATCTGGGTCAATTGGAACAGAAGCGTACTGATGACATCACCACATTCAAAGCTAGTCTGGAGCTGTTTTTCACCTCCTGTTATTAATAGTCTCTAGATAATAATAAATTATAACTTTTTTCATCTAGGGGTGGAATAATAATGAACACAGTCAGATAAACACAAATCAAATGAACATTTTGCAAAATAAAACAATCAAACCTCCATCAGAGCCAGCGGTACTTCACACACAGCTATGCAGAGAGAGGGCTGCTGCAGACGGGCTAACGTTAGCCATGGCTGCTACAGTCCTCTTAACATCAGAACTGTTTTTAATCACGCACTGAATCAAGCCGTTTTTTGTTTACATTTAGCCCTTGATTTTACGTTGTTACATCATGTTCTGCTCTCCCATATGAGTTTTGTGTCATGTGGAGCTGTTTTGAAGATATTCCGTTAGGTTATATCCAAGTAACGTCTTCCTATGGGCAACGACTTGAAGGCACAAACTAAACTGTTCATAATTTATTCTTTATAGTACGCCAGCATTCATAACATGTAGCAGAATCACTGTCCCCCAGACATCGGCCATTATATCTTTTATATTTATATTTTTTTAAAACAAAGCTGAGTGTGTATGACGTCATCCACGCGCGCCGGCTACCATTCATTCATCCTCTCCGCTGAACTACTGCTAGTTTTCCTCACATGCCTGGAAGATGTCTAGTGCTACTACCACAGGTGATCTCGCTCTCAGAATGTAATTGAACGATTCAGATTAGCTAGAATGAATAGAACGGGTAGAGCGTAGCCGCATGTGGCCCGGGCTGCCTGTCACAACTCCAGTCCGGCGTACGGATGACGTCATACACGCTCTGCTTTGTTTTAAAAATATATAAATCTGGTCACCCTACCATATCAACAATTTAATGTTTCAGTGAGTGAGTGCTTGTTGCTATGACACGTCTTTGCTCAGCAGCTTTGCTCGTTGTAAACCAACCAATCAGCTCACAGCTCATCTAAATATTCGTGATCATACCATAAAAGGAAGAACACCCGTCGTTTCATTCTAGGACTTTTAACCAGGCTGCATTAGGGCTCATAGAACAGCAAATATACCATTTTCAGCCCAACCAATGTTACACACCCTATTCAGAGACCTTAAGGACCAAATACCCTATAGAATCATTCTATCATCCCTTAAAAAAATTACCTTTATTGAACAACGGCAACAGAAAAGATAACTTTTTTTTTTTTTTACGGCACTAGTGGCTCGTTTTCTATGGACAGTAGGCTGACAGGAAAGGGGTCTGAGAGAGGGGGAGAGACATGCAGGAAAGGACCACATGTCTCTCCACGGGCCAGATTTGAACCCGGGTTGCTGGCGTCGAGGACTAAGGCCTCTGTACCTGGGTCATGTGCGCTAAACACTGCAACACCTACAAACCAAGTAAAGAGAACTTTTAACTTAATACTCTGAGCGCTGTGAGCACTAACCTGGAAGCTGCTACTGCCGCAGGGCATGCTGGGACAGCTGTCAGTCTGGAGAATGGACAAGTCTGCTCTGATGCATGCTGGGTAAAGAGGGAGGGGCCAGAACAACATCCGGGGACGTTCTCGGTCTGCTGTTCTTGTGAATTGGAACGGCACTAGGGCTGAGACTGATGACGTGACACGAGGACACACAAGTACACATAGTGAGAAACGGCTTTAGTGTTTTTACTGACGGTCAAACGTAGGAAGAAAGCAGGCGGCCCAAACAGTTGGCAGCACAGGAACAACGAACCTGTGAGGATTTCTGCAGCATCCTGTCTTTGATGTGAAGTGTGTTTGAAGAAGTGGGCTGATTATTTTACTAAAAGAAAATCCTCCAAAGGTTTCTGATAGAAAAAAAACGCAGCCAGAGGAGGATTGTTTCCCTTCTGCTCATGTTGTCGTCCTCTGTTGGTTCATAGATCCACCATGTTTTGGAAATTTGATCTCCACACCACATCCCACATCGACACACTCCTGGAGAAGGAGGATGTAACCCTCACAGAGGTGATGGATGAGGATGACGTCCTGCAGGAGTGCAAGGCTCAGAACCACAAGCTGGTCGACTTCCTCCTGAGACCACAATGCATGGAGGACCTGGTCACCTTCATCACGCAGGAGCCCAGTGCTGATGTGGAGGAGAAGGTTAAATACAAGTAAGGAAACCGCTTACAGCTTCCCCTCTGACGTTTGAGCCTGAGAACAGCAGTGATCCTGTTTTTATAATCTGTCAAAGGCATTAAAAGTTCACACTGTAAACATTTTAAGAGTTAATTTATCAGCACAGATTGTTGGATCTTTATTAGTCAATGAGGAAAAGTGTCTCAAGTCTAAAGGGCCACGTTTGCTTTCTAGGTATCCCAACATATCATGTGAGCTGCTGACGTCAGATGTGAGCCAAATCAATGACCGGCTGGGAGAAGATGAGAAGTTGCTGATGAAGCTGTATGGGTTCCTGAAGAACGAGCCCCCTCTGAACCCCCTGTTAGCCAGCTTCTTCTCCAAAGTCCTGTCCATCCTTATAGGACGCAAGCCTGAACAGGTAAGCCTAACAGCAGAGTCTGTGTGTTCCTCTAGACTCACTGTGCTGCATGTTTATGATGTTTCTCTGCTTCAGCACACCTAACTACTGTCAAGCAGAGCCGGTTAATCTACTGTCAGCTGATAGCGGGCGTGTGAACGCTGGGAAACATGGAAGACATGCAGGGCAGAGAGCCAAAGTGGTTCCTTCAGGGATGCTGTCCTGCAGGTTTTAGAGGTTTCCTGCTCCAGCACAGCAGATTTCCATTGATAGTTTATTAACAGGCTTTTGCTGAACTGCAATCATCAGAATCAGCTGTGCTAAAGCAGAGAAACCTCTAAAACCTGCAGGACAGCGGCTCTCCAGGACCCACTTTGGAGATGCCTGATCTAGAGGTTTGTTTTCTAAGCCATAAGAAGCCTTTTGTTTGGGTCACTCTATAAGCCTGGAACTCAACGCTACTCCAGACATTTTGAATTGAA
>NW_015151866.1:125588-143428 GCF_000732505.1 Cyprinodon variegatus
GCTGCTGTGAAGCAGGATTCTCCACCATGAACAGAATCAACAATAAATATGGATCCAGGCTCAAAATGAGCACCTTGATATGTGCTTGAGAATGGCTTAGTCTCCATTCAAACCCAGATTTAAATCCTTGCAGGGCAGCATAAAGCCCACTGCTCTCATTAAGACAGAAAAAAAAAGAAAATAACAAGCGCTCAGTTCAGGTATTTGAGAAAATATGGGAATCAGGAAATTGTCTATAAACCAAACTGAATAACTGTTGTTTTCTACTTTAAAAAAACATACAAAAATGTTTTTTTTTTAAGTCGACGTATAACATGGATGCATAAAAGCCTCATTTTATTTCAGTGTTAAATTCTGTTTAAAGTAACAGATTATAATTAAAAATGTCTCCGGACCTTTACTGGTTGATGATTTTCTTAATTTGGACCCCACTGATTTTGAATTGGTTACCCCTAGAATAGAGGATGAGCTGAGAAAGAACCAGTTCGGTCTAGATTATGGTGCCTGTTTAACCTGGTTGTAATCCAGCTGGCTCCAGGTTTCTGTCTCAGGAGGCATGGCTGATTACATGGAGTCATTGGCTCTGCAGCAATCCCTCATACTCTGCAATAACATGGTGACCATGGAAAGAACCCACTGATTTTATGAGCCAGGCTCAGTCTGAGAGGCCAGCTGCTGCACAGGAATACTTTCTATGTCAGGAAGTCCAGAGGTTCCAGCAGACGTGCAGCGTTAGCTCAGTGGCTAACACTGTCATGTAATAAACCAGATTCTTCTGTTCTTACGTCCAGTGTTGATCCTTCCTGCTGACTTTGTTTCTTCCTCTCTGTTTTAACAGATAGTGAATTTTCTCAGGAAGAGGGATGACTTTGTGGATCTGATGATCAAACACATCGGGACCTCGGCCATCATGGACCTGCTGCTCAGGATGCTCACGTGCATCGAACCCCAGCAGCTGCGGCACGATGTTCTAAATGTGGGTACCAGGTCTGCTGAAAACCTTTGGTTTTTGGCTGAGAAGCAGAAACAGTCCTTCACAACTTTCAGGCTGCACCAGGAAGCATCCATCCTTTCTAAATAACAGAACCATTAAACCTAGATGTGCTGCTTTTTATTTACCTTGCTGGTTTAATAGTCGTGCTTTTTAGTAATTAGGAAGCCTAGAGCAGCGTGGGCTACGCGGATCGGTGTAGGATGTCAGGCTAAAGCCGTTCCTGTTGCCTTTGATAGTTTCACAGCAGATTTTTTTTTTCTTCTTTTACATAAAATGTGTAAAAGCTGAATTCTGTGGAACATTTTTGGCGCCTTAACTTTTAATCTGAATTTTAATAAGCAAATTCCAAATGTTTAGTTGTTCAAAGACAGAAAACATCTCTGGTTCCTCATTTTGATGCATTCATGGAAAGGGAAAAAAAAAGGGAATATTTGGTGTTGGACCCACAAGTCCTGGTTGAGATTCGGTCTGTCTTGTTTGAGCTTCCTGCTTTCTGCCAATAACCTGTAATCTGTGTTCTTTCTCTGAAGCTGTTTTATTTCCACCTAATGATGCATCGTTCTGTTTCCACCTTGATTTTTCAGTGGCTGAATGAGGAGAAAGTGATCCAGAGGTTGGTTGACATGGTGCAGCCCTCTCAGGATGAAGACGTGAGTGTTGCACGGCAGCTTCATGATGCTGTTGAGCTCTTCCTCGTATTGACCAGGTTCTTTGTCTTTGCCACAGAGACACTCCAACGCCTCGCAGTCCTTGTGTGAGATCATCCGGTTGAGCAGAGACCAGATGTTTCAGGTCCAGGGCTGCTCAGAGCCTGATCCTCTGCTGGCCACACTGGAGAAGTAAACCTTTTGCTCTTCATTTCTGAAGCGGAACGCGTTGGTTTCTGTTCCATGTGGTTCACTATTGGGCGGCAGAGCTCCGCCCCCTTTGTCAGTCCCCGAGGTCATAGGCTGATTCTGGAGGCTGTGATTCGGGTCTTGACTGTAGAGACCGGTCCAGCTCTTCATCTGGAAGAGGAAGGCTCCTTATAACAATGAATCCATTTTTGATAAATTAACTCATTTAGTAATCAATCATCAACTGGAGTATACAGACTCTTAAAAATTACCCTTTTGGCTGACAGAGTGACCCACTTAGAGAAGTTATTATACCAGATGAGAAAGTTTACCTAAAAAGCTAAATAATTGTGTGTCAATCTGCTCTGTCCTCCTCAAGTGGAAAAGTTTTAGTTTCTGCTGGTTTAATAAAAAAAAAAAATCGTTATTCAGGAACCTCTTGCCATCCTATTATTTATCAATTCATTGTAAAAATAATCAACAGATAAATTGATTAGCAAAATAATGATTAGTTGCAGCCTGCGGTCCATCTCCAGGCTGTTCCTGGAATGTTGGAGTCGTCCCTGCAGCATTTAGCTGAAGGAAAACCACTAAAATATTCTGGAAATAAACTGAAGGCCACAGGAAGTGTGGGGGATTAATGAGTTTCATCCATTAATCAAATTTTCTGGAAATAAATCTGTTTTCACTAACGCTCTTCTTGAGTTTCTGTCGTTCAGTGAAACGTCGGTTTTTTGTTCCTGGGCGTAGATCTGTAGATTTCAGTCGGCCAACCAGCAGCTATTAAAGCTGCATCTCTGACTGGTCTTCGTTATGATGAAGCTACAGGAAGATAAAATAGACTTTTAGTCTGTCTCATGTCTCCCAGCCAATAATCCAACAGAACCAAACAGCTAGCAGATAGAGAGGGAGCAGCTACAGAAAACATCAGCCAGCTATTGGTGGAATATTGAGCGGTACCACAGCGGCTTTCCCTGACCTGATAGCTATGAATGCATATAGGATGGATGAGCTTTGTTTTGCTAAATTCACCATAAAAACGGTTATTCTGGGCTACAGGAAATCCTGAACCGATTCAGCTTTATTATGAAACCAAATCCTTCAAAAATATTCCAAAGTTTTCATGGACCTTTAGTTTGACAGTTTGTAAAATCTGGAGTTTGGATAAGAGTCCATGTCTGCAGGCAGAGTTCTGTTTATCCAGTGATTGATTGATCGGATAGATGAACTGATTACTGTTAACCAGGGCTGAGTTTCTTCCAGAAGTAACAGGTTTCTTCCGGACAAGTGGAAGAAATTTTTTTTTTTTTCCCATTTCTTCTGGAAGAATGTCCTGGTGATGGATCATATTTTAGAGAACTTGAATAATTCCATTGAAAAGTAAACTTATTACAGTAGTAGCCATTCAAAACTTTCCCACTTTCCTTGGCTGGTCCCTTACAATTTATTTTTAAACATCTAAAATATTCTTTCTCTCATGATTTGTGGACATTAAGAGCTAAAGAGAAGTGTCATCTCCTGGTCAGACCCTGTAATTCAGTGAAAGGATGGAGTAAAAGTAAAAAAAAACACCCAGGAGAAGGCCAGTGGCTGGAAGTTGGAGGGGATTTTGCTGCCATTCGGCTGCCTTTTGACTGGGAAGGGCCATTTTGAACGGCTGCTACTGTATATGCATCAGGCTACATAAGGTGAAATCTTTTCTCTTTGAGGTTTTTACGGCACCAGTGGCTCGTTTACTGTTAAGTTGGCTGAGAGGAATTGGGGTACAAGAGAGGGTTGAGACTCATCTACCAACTGAAGCTGCTGTTGTTTCAGACTCGTCTGAAGAGTTCGGCTGTTTTCTTTTCCTTGTTCCAGTCGATGCCTTGAGATGTTTCTTCTGGGTTGTTCTCACATCTTCCTGTTTCTCCTGGTCTCTTTCAGGCAGGAGACGGTGGAGCAGCTGCTCTCTAACATCTTTGAAAAGGATAAAAATGAGTCTGCGATAGTCAGCGTCATCCAGATCCTGCTCACGTTGTTCGAGACCAGGAGGCCGGCGTAGGTTCCGCTCCCTGTGCTGCTGTAGCTGCCAGTAGTGTTGGTCGGCTGCCTTAACGCCGCTGCTGTCTGTCGCAGGTTCGAGGGCCATATGGATTGTCCTCCTGGGATGTCCCACCCTTCGTTCTCAGTCAACCACAGCATCCTGGAGGCCGTGAGACCCCGGATTAAAGATTTCCATCAGCTGCTGCTTGAACCCCCAAAGGTGAAGCACCTGGACTCATCAGCCAATCACAGCTCAGCCTTTCAGTGTGGAGGGTTGTTTACCTGACTGCTGTTTGCTCTCCTTCTTTAGAAGAATGTTCTGAAGACGACGTGGGGAGTTCTGGACCCACCGGTGGGGAACACCAGGCTCAATGTGGTCAGACTGGTGGCCAGTCTGCTGCAGTGCAACGCTCACAGCATCAACACAGAACTCATCAACCTCAACACTCTGGGAGTCATTTTAGTGAGTAACCTCCTCCCCATCACCCGCCCTCCCCTCCTGGGTTGGTACCAGAGACAGTTTTACTGTGCTTCTGAGGACAAACCGAGCCTCACCTCCATAAATCGCTGCTAAACGCTCTGTTTTCTGCTCTCTCTGCCAGGATATGTATTTCAAATACATCTGGAACAACTTCCTCCATATTCAGGTGGAAATCTGCACAGCAATGATTCTGGCCATGCCTCCGGCTCCCACAGACGGCCAGCTGGATGGGGAGCAGGGCGCGGCGCCGGAGAGTGCCCTCATCAGACATGTAAGATCTTCTCTGGCTCTTCAGCGTCTTCGGTTCAGCTAAACTTATGATTGAGAGGTTTTTAAAATCCAGTTTCAAACCAGATGCTGGCCTGGTGTAGGTGTTGTTTTTTAGATCAAAGCCTTACTTATCGTTAGCTTTGTGTTTTTTAATGGTTAGATGCATATTACTGATAGAATATTGTATATTTCTGAGATCCTCCCATATTTTTATAGTTTGCATTTTTCCCAAGTCCCTGTTTACAAATGACACTATGTGTACTATCTGAGTCGTGACGTCCTCTGAAGGAAGAAGCAGGGAGACATCTGAGGTCTGTTTGGACAAGAGCTGTGAAAACAATGCAATATGGGAAACTCTCCAAAGAAATCGGATAAAGTATTTACATTTCAATTCTATTCAGTTTATTTCTATAGCTCCAATTCACATCATGTCATCTCAGGTCACTTTCCAGTTCACCAGATCATCCAGTCGGATTGATTCAAAGTTTTCTATCTAAGGAAAACCAGCTGATTGCATCGACTCATTGACTCTTCAGCAATCCCTCACACTAAGCATGCTTGTAGTGAGAGTGGAGAGGAAAAACCTCCAACAGAACCAGGCTCAGTGTGTAGAAATGTATATTAGAAAGTTGTGTTTTTGCTTCATTAACACTGAAACTAATTTTTCTCCTTTCAGGTTAAGAACTGTAAATAAATGTTTTTAGCAAAAGCTTTAAAAGTGCCTCAATTGCCCCATTTCCAATAGCCCTCTGAAACCGATCCGTGCCGAGTTCGGTTCCTTACGACCTTTTGAACACCACGCTAGCACGGATTCTCGCCTCCTATTGGCGGCAGACATGGGCAATGTGGAGTCAACAAGTCATCTCCATGTCATGTATTTGTTCTACCCAGCCACTGAAGCAGGTGAGTCCAATCATCACCATGAATTAACCTGTGCAGATTGGACTCACCTGGTTAATTGGCTGGGTAGATTAAATACATGACATGGAGATGACTTGTTGACTCCACATTGCCCATGTCTGATTGGCGGTCCACCATACTACAGCTCTCACAGTGGGAATTACGCAAACAAAAGTGGCGGTGCCCATAACATTCAGGAACTTATGTGCCTGGATAAGAGTCCTGCACCCAAATTTCAATGAGAGCCTGGGTCTCTGCATCATCCCATGCCGCACCACGCTCTTTTAATGCCATTTATTATAAACCCTTTTTTAGAGCAAGTTAGCGTTTTTGATCACTTCCATACCCCTTACAAATGGAGCCCCAAAACCCCTTACAAATGGAGCCCCAGACCGTTCTCTGCACGGTTTCTAAAGGGCAGTTTGTGCTGAAACCAAACTGCTTTACTTCTTATTTTATTTCCTTTGTGATGATTGGCTGACTTCCAGGCTGTCAGCTGCTTTATAAACCGTTGTCTGTTGTTTGTTTTCCTCCAGCTGTTTCAAGCCTGTCAGCTGATCCAAAGAATCGTGGAGGCGTGGCGCTCCAACGAGAAAGAACAGTAAGCCACCTCGTTGATCGGACCGAGCACAGCGGCCTCCACCACCGCTCCCGTCGTCCCCTAATCCTGCCCTTCTGTGTGTGTTTCAGAGCAGAGGGCGGCCGGCGGCGAGGCTACATGGGTCACCTCACCAGGATAGCTAATTCCGTAGTTCATAATAGCGACAAAGGTCCTAACGGCCCGCAGATACAGGCACTCATCTCTGGTAAGGAGTCATCTGTTTGAGTTTATAGCTGAATTCTACCTCCAGGATAAACCAGTGTAGCTTCCAGTTGGACCAGTAAAAGGCCCAGTTTATGCAGGGGAATCTCCTCTGAAACTTTCTCAGAAGGTTCCTGTGCCTGGGAAGGTTGATTCCTCTAGAAATAGGATAAGAATGTGATTTCATTAACTTCCTCAGTTAAATTGTGACCAATGGTAAACTGGTTGTTGAGGCTGAATAACTGGGCTGTTTTTGGAGCTAACCGCCGGCGCTGCTGTGTGTGACAGAGCTGCCAGCTGAGGACAGGGACAACTGGGAGGCCTTCATTTCAGGCCAGCTCGCCGACACAAACAAAAGAAACACAGTGGACCTGGTGAGCTCCTGACCTCCTCGTCCTGGTTCTGCTTTTAGTTCCAGACTCTAAAGGTTCTGATCCGTTTCAGGTCAACACTCATCACATCCATTCTTCCAGCGATGATGAGGTGGACTTTAAAGATGGCGGCTTTCACCCGGACTCTTCAATCCAACAAGTAAGACGCACTCAAATACCCCCCCTTTGTAGAGCCGCACATCTAGATATGTCAGAAACTGTTGTAATGATCTATCCACACAGACCTCCTGACTATTGGTTAGGATTTAAGTCTGTGATTCCAACCCTGGTCCTCAGGAACCTCTGCCCTGCATGTTATAGATGCAGCACTGCTGAGTCAAACGGTGGCTCCTCCTCTGCAATCAGGTGCTGCAGAAACCTGGGAACCATCTATTCTTTTCTGGTGTGATGCAACATGCGGGACAGAGTCCCTGAGGAACAGGGGTTTAGAACCACTGATTTAGGTGGAAGTGGGTCAGAACCGGGATGGGACAGTGACATGTCCCTCAGACTGCAGCAGGTCATCTAGCTAGAACTGGTGTTCTGTCAGTCCATCATACCCATAGCAGCACGCATTAGTCTTCTTCCTCCACTCTCCTTTCATCCAGTCACTCTGTTTTATTTCCTGATTTAGTCAGGTGTTTGTCATAGTTTTGTGCATAAAACAACAAAAATCCTTCATTAGGTTCACTACACACATTAGCTTTAAACAAAAACCATTGCATGTCCACTTGATGAGGATCTTATCAAAGAATGATCAGCATTTTTTGACAGAGAATTAAATATTTATAGGGAGAGGATTCTACAACTCAGTGACAGGATATGAGATTTATTTGTTTTAGTTCTTTTCAAATATGAGCGGCATGCGGATCATTTTATTAATATTTACAGCACATGAGGAACTACTGAAATCATTTTCAGATTACACTTGAACAGATTAATTCCATGGACATAAAGATATAACTTTAGGGTAAGAATTTGCTCAGTGATAACAGCCTGCTGAGCCTACTGGTACAATCTGAAGCCATTCTATGGGACTGATGGCCGCTAATAACGATGATGCGCGTCATGCTTATTACTAAGCGTATGTTGAGCTGACAGAACACCAGTACTTTAACATGAGAAACCAGGTCATGCTGCAGTGAAAGTGCACTGATAGGAGCCCTCAGCTCCAGGGCCCGGTCGGCTCCGGAGTCCCGCTGCCTGCTGCAGTGACTCCATGCCAGTCTGGAGCAGAGCAGGTCGTTCAGGCTGATAAAGAGCAAAGTGGAGTTTGCAGGTAACAGACCACACCTGCAGACTGAGGATCACGTTTCCTGGACTTTTATCCATTAATATTTATACAGTCAGCATAAATATGAGCGTTGAATGAAAAAACTTAAAAATTTAATTTCCTTCAATAGATGCAAAGAAAAACCAGGTGAGACGATCAGTAGGATGTAGAACTCGAGACCGGCCTTGGTCTCCGTTTGTACTGGGCCTCAGACAGGACAGCCCATTGCTGATAGTATCCTCCATAACTTACTGATTCCTCTCAGAAATCGGTTTATAAAAACTTCAAATCATTGGTAGTGTAATGATCTCACCTTCAGAGCTACATTCAGCTCAAAGCTCTGCTGATAATGCTGTTACCTGAGATAACTTTAACCATATTATTAATGAAATATAACTATGTAATCAGAGTCAGCAGATCTCTAAAGCCGGGCATACACTGTGCGATATTTTTCCATCGTTACACGCAGCTACAGCTCAAAATGTACGATGAAACCGCAGGGTTTAAAAGTTCAAAACAAGAAGCAGGTGTGGAAAAGAAGCGAACCGTTTAGATTTACACTGCTGCAGGAGGTTGATCCATCACTCTCCCATCCCTGTTTGTTAAACCCAGCCTGGGAAATCAGCTATACACTGATCAGGGGAAAACGGAAAGCATCATGGAGCTCGAAGCCACATTTTAAATCCCACTTCAGCCCCAGCTTTCCGTTTGTTATCAAACTCCTCAGAGTCTGAAACGAAGCAGCCTTTGTGACGCTTCAGGAAGTCCTCTGCCCACAGAGTTTAGATGATTCCCTTTTCTTTCCCAGCCAGGTTTCTCCAGCTGCTGCTGGAAATGTTCTTGTACTGTGCACCTGTCTTTTTTAACACTTTCTGTGACACATTTCCACATTTCTAAAGTTTTGTCCTGCAAATAATGTCTAGCTGTGTGTAGAGCTAAGACTATATCATTATCGTTGGTCCTGGGTCTCGCCAGGCCTTTTCTGATTATCAGATGCAACAAATGACGTCCAATTTTATTGAGCAGTTTGGCTTCAATGACGAAGAATTCGCTGACCAGGATGACGTTGCAGAGTAAGTATTCATCCTGCATGACTGTTACCGTCTGTCTGTGACGCCAAAGACAGTCCGAACCTGGTGGAAACACTACGTTCAGTCAGCCATATTTATGACACCATCTAAGAGCCCCTCTCTATTGATATAGAAGTTCCTAAGTGGACTCTGTGGGGATTAGGCTGAACAGAGAGCGTATTCACCGCTTCGCCTGTCTTTTGCTGTCTGGAGCTTATTTTTCTGTGTTGGGGTGACTGGGTCTGTGTGGTGGGGAGAGCTGGCAGCTGATTGGTGGGTTAGCAACACTTCCGACTTGGAGGATTGGCCGCCTGTTTCCTTCTTCTGCTTCATGAGATCATCAGTAATCAAAATAAGCTATCTCAATCCGTTCTAGGGATGTGGATGAAATTCAGTTTTGCAGTATATCGTGATTTTCGTCTGCCTGATATAATACCGATTTTTCAGTTCCCATTGTCAATTTTAGAAAAACAAAAAAGTTTATTTAAAAAAAATATGGGACAATGACTACCTCTGCACCACCACTCTCCATATTTGTAGTTGAGGTAGCTCCAAACAACATGGATACCAAAATTCTATTCAGTTTATTTCTATAGCTCCAATTCTCATCATGTCATCTCAGGTCACTTTCCAGTTCATCAGATCATCCAGTCAGATTGATTCAAAGTTTTCTATCTAAGGAAAACCAGTTGATTGCATCGACTCATTGACTCTTCAGCAATCCCTCACATTAAGCTTCTAGTCTAGAAGCTAATCCCTTTATTTCTGTGGGTAAACTGGCAAACCGGTTCAGCTTGATCCATCAGGGCGTTTTTAACCTGCTGATCTCTGATCAGTACCTGCAGCCCAGCAGTCTAAGATGTTTAGGAGCAGAGTCATACATAAAAGTTCTTTATCTGGGGAGAATTCAGCTCCTTTCAAAATAAAAGCCCAGGTACCTATGGGGCCAGTTGGGCTGTTAATATTATTGTACTTTGTTTTATTCCAGATCAGGGAAGTCACAATCCTTCACAGCCGCTCTCCTGCAACGTTTCTTTAAGCTGTGATAATTTAAACGGTTTGAAACCAGGAAACACTTGTTAGTAATTTCCCCAAATTCAGCGACTTGCCTTGATGGAGTAATTGCCAGCAGTTGATCCTCATCACTTCCAGGCTTAACCGTCTCTGCATGTCTGCTCCACCTCCTATGGTTCACTTCCTGTTGGGATTCATCTCAAGTCGTAGATATTAGCATTTCTAGCAGTACTAATGATGATGTGGAACAATGCCCCCTACTGGGTGGTAGAAATGGTGCTTTCTGGGTTTAAGGGCATATTTTACGGTGGTTAGTTCTGGAGATATTCTGATCTGAACATCTGTTTCGGTTCTTATGTTGAAGAAAATTGTAGTTTGGGCATTCATGAAAGTGGGCCCTTAGGGCCATCTGTTAACTTCTAATAGATGTCATTTGGGTTAGAAATCTGCTGCACTGGAGGAAAGTCCTCCATCAGTTTGAGCCCTTCACCTTTTCTCACATTATACCACACTCACAAAGTTGGCCCTCTAGGGCCGCCATCCTGCAGGTTTTACGGGTTTCCTTCCTTTCTTCCTTCCTTCCTTCCTTCAGCACAGCTGATCTCTATTCATTACTGATTATCAGGCTTTTGCTTAACTCCAATCATCAGAATTAGCTGAGCTGAACCAGAAAACCTCTAAAACCTGCAAAACCTGCAGGTCGGCAGCCGTCGAGGGCCCACTTTGGGGAAACCTGGCTTACACTGACCTCCAGTTGCCCTTTAGGGTGGACATGTTTACATTCAAGCATAGCCTGCTTGCATGTAGAGAGCAGGTTATGAAAACTTCCTAGAAAAAAAGTGGAAAAGTGTGGATCGGCGCATGGCTAGCTAGTTCTCACTTCTGTCGTTGTTGCTGTACATTTGATGTCAAAACGTTTTACCTGAAATGTTTTCATGCACTTATCATTGTGTTGCCGTGGTGATTCCTAAAACTTCTCCTTTTAATCCTACAGGATTCCCTTTGATAGAATATCAGACATCAACTTTTCCCTGAATACAAATGAAAGTGTAAGTATTCCGAATATCTATCCTACGTAGTCGTATTTATTCAGGTTAGGATGGGGGATCGTACCTAAACAGCTGCAGATGTTAGGACAGTGGGCCTCTGAACTAATACTACAGTAGCAGCCATTCAAAATGGCCCTTCTGTCAAACGCCTGTTGAATGGCAGCAAAATCCCCTCCAGCTTCCAGCCTCTGCAGTGACTCCCTCTTGCACATTTTTTTTTACTCTGACTCCACCCTTTCACTGAATTACAGGGTCTGACCAGGAAATGGCGCTTCTCTTTAGATCTTAATGTCCACAAATCTTGACAAAAAAGAATATTTTAGTATAAAGATTGATGTTTAAAAAGGAATTGTAGGGGATCAGCCAAGGAAAAGTGGGGAAAATTTGAAAGGCTGCTAATGGATGAGACTGAGTCTTAATTTAAAGGAGATTTTGATTCCCGGGATGACTTTGTAATTGTTTATTTATTTATTTATTTTTTTGTTTGTTTTTTCGCTACAAAATCTAAATGTTGGTGAAGATTCTCAGTCATCCAGGTCATAGTCATTCCAAAAAAATTAAAAGCAATCCACTGGACTTTTATTTCCAAGTTAAAAGACATTTCTCTTCACATCTAGGAAGCTTTTAATTACAAAATGTCATAAATAGCGTTGAGTTCCAGGATTTATACAGTAGTCCAACAAAACCTTGTTTTGGTTTTGTTTTTATACAAAATAAAAAATTAAATTAAATTGGTTTTTATTGAAGTCCTTTGTCTGCTCAGCCTTGGAGGAGATGGATGCTGCTTCCTTGTAGCATGGGTGTAATCCTAGCATCCTATGTTTTTTCACATCTTTTGTTCCATCTTTATATTGATCAAAGACCTGCACATCACGGAAAATATAAACATTATTATAACTCTGCTGCATTGGTTTATATTCCACTAACTGAAAGTAGGCCCAAATGAAAACTGAAGGTTTTTCCTTTTTCTAGATTTATTTTTTAACAGAGCAGTTTAAGGTCAGTGGAAGCCGTGGACCTTTAGCCTGGATGCTGATGCTGCCCTGCTGCTTTTTTTTTCTCCCCAGGCTAATATAGCCTTGTTTGAGGCCCGCTGCAAGGAAAAAATCCAGCAGTTTGAAGATGCTGGTTCAGACGAGGAGGACATCTGGAATGAAAAAGATGTCACCTTCGCTCCAGAGGCGCAGAGGCGCCCGAGGTAAGCTGGTAAACTCAGGGCCTGCTGAGCGCAGCTGGTTTGTGTACTTGGCGCTGCGTGGAGGCGGACCTCAGCATTCTGTGGGTCCTTCCAGGAGTTCAGGCAGCACCGACAGCGAGGAGAGCACGGACTCAGAGGAAGAAGACACCAAGAGGGATCCTTTTGAACCCTGCAACCCCGCCACTGACGACCGCATGGAGGTGGACACAGGTGGGGGAAGCAGTCGTTACTCAGGTTAGGAATGCGTGGCCTCGCTTTGTCATGCAGCATTTGAAGTTTGGACCGAATGTCTGTCTCTGAAGCTCCAGTGTGGACGGCCAACTTCGACGACGTGCCTATGGATACGGGGATGGCAGCAGCTCCCGTCTCCAGCCCCAGCGACCCCGATGCGTCCTCCCCTCTGTCTTCTAGCACAGATGTTCCCCCAGAAGCGGCGTGGAGCTCTGCTCCCGCACCTGCTGCACCAGCCAGCGCAGAGACGGGCTGGGCCGACTTCTCCAGCTTCTCTCCCGTGTGGTACGCTGCCGCCGCCGCCTCTACCTGCTTCTCTAACAGCCATCGCCTTAAAATCTGAACCTTTTCTTTCTGTTTTTTAGTCCCAAAGACCCTTTGAGGTGCAACTCTCCCGTTGCCATGGAAACCAGCATAGAAACAGTAGACCCACTGGGGGTTAATGCACCGATGCGTCCTGAAGGTGAGTTTGCATACAGCAGCGTCTGTTGGCGTCCGGCTGCATTGTTGTGACCGAGCTGGTTGCTTTGCTCTGTCAGAATGCGACGGTTGGCTATGCGCTGACGCGGCCCCCCCCTCGTCTTCATCGTCGAAGGACTGCGAGGGATCTACGGCAGTGGAAGAAACGTCCTGCTTGGAGCAGCGGAGCATCACAGAGACAGTCATCAACGGCTCCATGAAGGAAACCGTCAGCCTCACAGTCGACGCCAAGACTGAGACCGCCGTTTTCAAGAGGTTCGCCCGGCGCATCCACACTCACTGCTAATACATGGTCACCTCTAAAGCTGCTGACTGACGTTTGATGCCTGCCGTATGTCCCGTCCCGTCTCCCCCCTCCCCTGATTGCTGCTGCTTAGACTACAAAGCCTTCTCTAACCAGTTTTACCTTCTGCAGCATTTTAGGCTTAGGTTGACCTGAAGTCCAGCTCCTCAAACAGCCTTTGGACACTTCATAGTTTCCTTTCCTTATAATGTGACAGTTAGTCCAACACTCAAGGGATCAGTTAGTCCTACATTTATTTTAGCATAAGTATGGAGCCGGGCATACACTGTACCATATTTTCAATCGTTGTAGTGTCGGTTAGTGCGCACGACCCATGTACAGAGGCCTTAGTCCTCGACGAGGCCGACCCCGGTTCTAATCCGGCCTGTGGTCCTTTGCCGCATGTCTTTCCCCCTCTCCTGTACCCTTTCCTATCAGCCTACTTTGCAATAACAAGCCACTAGTTCATAAACAGTATGAACTTGCACTGTACTGCCGAACGCGCGGATGTGTTCTACCTGTTCACACTCTACGTCCAAAAACAGCTGATTGGATGCTGATTGGCGCTTGTTGGACAGGTACATCTGGAAGAAGTTTTTGAACCGTTGTACCGTACTGGTACGCTGCAAAAAAATTAACATCCAAGTAATTTTTTTCTCTTAAAACAACAAGTGGCTTTTCTTTTTTTTATTGAGGAAACTAAGACACTTTAAACTTGTTGGAAATGTTTTACATCCTTAGATTCTCCACAGTTCAAATGCCAAGTTCATTTTATGGACACCGTGATCAGCGAAGCAAATAAAGATAAAGATATAGCGGCATGTTAAATCAGAATGTTTAAAATGAAGCTCTGACTTCTTGCCTCCGAAGCATTCCTGAGGCCAGATTATAAATCCAATCTTAGATTGTTTAAATTCCATTTGTCTGTAAGGGTCCACCGATTAAAAAGTAATCCAGCATATTCCTGATAAAAACATCCCATGATGAGAAAATCCCCATAAAGTCAGTTTTTACCATCAGAAAAGTTTGATCCTTATAGCTAATGCTAACCGTCTTGCTAATCACCCTAGCTTTGAAAAAAGGCTTTCTTTTCCCGGTGAGGCTCGTGTGGGGGGGGAACAAAAAAAGCTGCTGCAGCAAAAAAGCGTAGAAAGTCTTCACGCTTCGGCATAATGGCGAACCGCTAGTCAAACAGCTTAGTCAAACAGTTACGCTTGGAGCCTACGTAAAAACTTAATGGCGGAACGTACACAAAAGGTTGAATTGACAAACAAGTAGCCAACACACTTCCACCAATAGCCAAAGAGGATTGGCTAATGGTGTGTAGGCGTCACCACAGCAAGAATTTATGGATTACATTTTCTTTTTTTTGGGTGAGCCATAAGTGCAAGAATGCCATCTATCAATTAAGTCATTTTCGAATAATCTGGACACTTAAATTGTGAGAAAAATCCTCTTTCATACCTTTAAGGATAAATACAATTAATTGTAAGAATTTTGTACGTGTTTCTCGATGGTTTTTCTAGCGTAAATCGGCTCGTAGCTCTGCTTCAGCGGCAGGATTTGCTCACGACGGCCGACTGAATTTCCAACGTTTTTAATTTTCTCCCGTCCTTATGATTCCTGATGGGGAGGCAGTCATGAGAGGCTAATGGCCCCTCATTATCCCCTGGAGGAGGCTGACAGTCTGACAATCCAGAAAGATACTCCCACGACTGAAGAATTGGCTCGAAAAGGGCAAAAACTGGTACGGTGTACGCCCGGCTTAACGGATTCCAGATATGCTGAAGCTTTTCTTCCTCCTTTTACATGTTAAAAACATTTTACACAGGTCTCCATTAAAAAATAAACATTAATGAATGAGAGCAAACATAAAAGATGGATAGCAAATGGAGGGATGCTAATGAATCGATTCTTGTGAGCCGATGGCCGACTACTGGGCTGATGATCTAACCGGCTGCAGGAGCAAAATCTTTACATTTCCTATCAGGTCCAACATCAGTCCCCTCCTGTTCAGTTTTTTTTTTTATTTAACTGAAGCTGTCTGGTCTCCTGTAAGCCCTGTTTTAACACCAATGGAAGGCTGCTAACCCGCTAAACGGCGGTGAAGAAGCCGCGTTTCCTCTCGCTCCTCTGTCCCAGTGTCCTGTTGTTGATGCTGTCTTATGTCTCAGTGAACCTCAGTGTCATGATATTTAACGAGCAACCCTCTCTCTCTTGCTGTGCGTTGTGGGTGTGGTCTTCAGAGTGTTGAAATCTTATCGGTATGTACAGCCAATCAGAGACGAGCCTGCAGCCGTAATGTAGTCTTGTTGTCACGTCAACCACCAACTTGTCTTTTCCCAGTTTCTATTTTGCGTTTGTTGTTTTTCTTTCTGTTGTCGTTTTCATTCTCTCCATTCTGCATGTTTCTACCAAAGCTGTGTCAAAGTGTTTAGTTAGTTTTGGTTTCATGTTTTTTATTGTTTATTTGGCTTTTTTCTCATCTGCTGAGGCAGCAGGAGCACCAAAGTCCAACGGCACAGGTAGCGAGTTTCTGAACTCCACCTGAATCCTTGACATTTAACCATCGTTAAAATGCTGATTTATGAACGACTCGTCATTTTCTTCCCGCTTTAAAATAATCCGTCCTTATGCTGTGATTGATGATTTGGTAAAAAAGGCAAATGTTTGCTCATAAAGGCCACAGTGGGCGTCCTGTTCAATAAACGGGAGCCATTACTGGATTCCTTTTCAGTCGGCCATTAATGTAGCTTCTATTAATACTATATTATCAGATATTTCAGCGCAGCCTGGCAGTCGGTTAGCCGTACGTCGAGCTAGCCTAGCGGCTCCTGACTGTGACTGGAACGTGGGACTGCGAGGTTCATTCCAGTCTGAGGTGGAAATAAATCTGTAAAGATTTTCTTGTAGAATAGTTGACCCTTACAAACTCGGCTTTAGCTTAGACCTTTAAAGAACGGAGAGCTTCTGCTGAGCCTGCCAGGCAGCCATTACCTCGTTGGATGTTTGTTGGTGTTTTGCTTTGATTGAGTCCTCATCAAGATCTTTGGTGGTTCTCTGAGATAAAGCAAGACTGACGGCTGATCCAATCTGTTTCGGTCCAATCTGTGTCTAAAAGCGATCTCCATGTTTGCTTACAGAGCAACCAATCGAAACCTTCCAAACAATCGACCTTCTCCATTTGCTGTACATTTGAGTGTTCCTAGATTCTCCCCATCTCCATCCCATCACCCTTTGTTGACTGTTCTGTCAGTCCAGCATGCTTCCAGTCTCACATCTGGCTGTGTTCTGTGTGTGTTGTGGTGACGGCGGCGCGGCACGCGTCCCTTCCTAATGCGTGTCCTCGTCTGTTTCAGCGATGAAGAGAAGCTGGCTTCTGAAGAGAAACACTCGGTGGTGGAGCGTGTGGATTCAGCGGTAAACAGCTTAGCTACAGCCGGCTCTCCGAACACGGGGTCAGACATGAGTCCTTTAACTCACCACACACACACCCACCCACACACACACACACAGGAACAGCCTGGCATTATTAGTAACAATCAAACCTCCACCATAAAATACTGTTTATCATGGAGGATTTAGCAGTAAACTGTGGGAAAGGTTTAGAAATCTATGTCTAACACTTTGTTTCCAGGTGTTTCAACTGTTTAATGGATTATGTCAAACCTGTTGGTCAAACTGATTTAAATAAACTCCACTTTTATTTCATTTATTTAGAAAGTACAACAATCATGGTCTGGACAAAGGGCTGCTCAAAATATAGAATCAATAAAACAAAGTTAAAGCTAAACTAGATTTTTTGCGTTGAAATATGAGTAATAAAAATGTGTTTTTAGAGCTTTAAAGGGGCTGGTCTAATTTCAACGGGAAGCTCATTCCTTATGTTACGTTCAAACCGCACGCAGCAGAAGCAGCAAAAACGCACACGCGGCTTCACTTTTCATGCTTGTACAAGTTTTTTTTATCATTCTCTTTTTATTGAATTTTCTTTCTCCTTTTGTACATGCAGTTTGTGAATACTAAGACATATTTATCCAACACAGTCATAAATTAATATTCACAAAATGTGATCCCATTTAGCCCACACAGGTCACAACCCAGTAGGTCCATGCACTAAATTTCTATCTCTGAAAGAAGTGGGACACATTTTAAGGAAATTCATTAACTTAATTAAGTTGGAGCCTCATTGTAAGTTTTTGATGCTTGTACCAGTTTAGTTCTGAAGGGCGGGTGAAGCATCTTTGCTGCTCTAGCTGTGTGGTGTTAAAGTGGTTCTGATGCGCGTTGGGCGGAGCTACTCTATCCTTTCTTTGCCTGGAACAATGGCAGCTATATTTGCTGTGATCAGTGGGTAAAAAGTGGTTTGAATCTATGTTGAAGTGAGAAAGTCCTCCTGAAAACATGGTCTGTGCAGTCAGTTCATCCAGATTACCATCCTGCCTTCAAAGATTATTTCTCTGTGGGAGCCGCTCAGACCCCCACATACCGGCGGTGCGCTGTCACTGGGAATCCCCAGCAGCAGCTGCGTTTGCGGTGCGTTGCACGCGTCAGATGCTGCTTTAG
>NW_015151866.1:143501-144295 GCF_000732505.1 Cyprinodon variegatus
AAACTGCAGGCAGCATGATAATAAAAGCGAACATATTCTGCCGGCAGGTTTCTACATTTTAAGTTAATTTAGGCATTAATAAACTGTTTCAGAGGAGAGATCATAGCGCTCTGCATCAGCAGTGCTGTGTCTGACTCCCTGCCAGCTCCCAGATCAGCTTCTCTGATTGGTTGATGCGGCGCCTCGTCCAGCAGATAAAGTTCAGTTTTTCCAATTCTAGCAGCTGCTGCTTCTGAGGCTCCTCAGAAGCTCATGAGGTGCTGCTCCTGCTGCTGCTCTAAACGCACTGCAGGACCTTTAAATGCACCTTGATGCGTGTCAACTGTTGACTTTGCATGTAAAACAGCTGCTTCTCCTGCAGCTGCTGCTTGCGGTCTGAACGTAGCATTAGCCTAGGAGCAACGACGCGAAAAGCTTCCTTTTATACCTCGGTGCCTCTAGGAGCAGCTGATCAGAGAGGCAAGTTCGAGCAAGACCACATAAACTTGTTGCTCTCTTCCAGAGTGTTTAACCTAAAGGCATAAAACCAAAAGATCGGATAGAGGATCATTTTCTGAGCTGATTGACGCTAAGATAAAAGAACTCTTCACCTTAGGCCCTGCTCATAGTGGGATTTCACACGGCTGATCCGGCTGTAAGCTGGCTGAGCAGGCAAAGGAGCTTCTCTGCCTGCATCACAGTGATCAGATCAGTCCCGCTCATGCAGCACGTCACCACTAACCTGACAGCAGCCAGATGCATGTCTCGCTCCGCCCAGCTCCACTCACATACATCTGGGAACCCGCTCATTGAAA
>NW_015151866.1:145884-150228 GCF_000732505.1 Cyprinodon variegatus
AATAGCAGCAAGTGCAGGATAAATAATGGTTCCATAATGTTAGAGATTGAACTAACAGATTCTGCAGAGTGGGAGAATAGAGATAGAATGAAGCAGAATGATGAAAAGGGGTCCCTATGTCCTCCAGCACTCTAAGCCTATAGCAGCATAACTATAGAGATAGCTCAGGATAACCTGAGCCACTCTAACTATAAGCTTTATCAGAAAGGAAACGCATGCAGTCTCTTATTCTAAGTGTATTTTATTTAATTATCCTATTTTAAGGGTAAACCTACTCAGTCCATTGGCAGATCATCTTATTTACTTACTCAAATGAAGGGCAAAATACACTTATTTTAAGACCAGTTTTTGTAGTGTGCTAATCTAGATGTGCTGTTGTTGTTTAGTATCACTGATGTTACACGTCTTTCTCTTGGCAGTGAGAAGTGTCGGCCTGTGGCGGAGCTTCCTAATGGTCCTCTAAAAGAAATGTCCAGCATAGAGGAGGCAAAGTATGTCTGACCTCATTATCGCTCCCATTTCTTTAATTTTGGAAGTTTTTTTTCCTCGTTTTTTTGTTTGTGTTGTTTCTTTGAAGAGCTCTACTCAAACTATGGTCTGTTGGAAAAATAGAATAAAATCCTGGATGCCATACCTGTGTGTTTTTGACATGTGAGGGACTAAACGCCTCAGTAAAGACTTTCAAAGAACGCTTCCAGTTAAAGAAATAATAGCAAAATGCTAAATTTCATCGCACTTCAAAAGGATAAATTACCTGTTTTAGATCCAAAAACCTCCAGCGATCCCACCAATTTTTAAAAAGTCCTTAATTGAATTCTGCAATAAGGCCTCAATTGGTGTAAAAAGTCTTCATTCTTTCATAAGTTTTAAGACTGTTTTCACACCATAAGTAGTATTATTTTTTTGTAATCCATATCAAACATTAAATCGTCCAGCAGCTTAAGTTCAGTTTTTCCAATTCTAGAAAATAAACTATACTAGACCTGTTTCTGGATTCTGCGCCATTTCCCTTTTTCCTCTGATCACGGAGCAGCCGTCTTGGATTCGCAATGAATCCTGGGATATCATAGGCTAGATAGGATGCAGTGGACCCCTCCTTGAAATCGGGCAAAAATGACACATTTGTCAGCCTCATAACGAGGAGTCTTGGAATCCGACCAGACCTCGGCGTAATCTGCCTTCTGAGGACGCAGCCCATGAATTCTAACAGAGCCACTGGCTGGCCATGAGGAGCGTCTCACTGCAGTCCTGTTAGCCTGGAAAAAATCCCTAATTTTTTTAATGATAAAATCGAGATTTATTTTAAATTTTACCTGCAATTAAATCCCTTAATTTCTTACAATAAAAGTGAGATTTGATATGTTTGAACATTTAATTAAGTCTGTTTTGGTTCCAGCCTGAGCTCTAACTAATGTAGATCTGCTCCTTTTCTAGGCTGGACAGGAATTCTGTTTCCTCGGAGAACGCCATAAACGGCCCAGCGTGAGGACCCGGTGTACTGAAGGCCAGCTCGTTCCCCCCAGCAGAGGGCAGCACTCAAAGCTGAACCAATCACAAGTCCCAACAGGACCAGCAATACTCCCATTGGCTCATTATTGATGGAAAGGCCAGCAGGTGTACAGAATGATCCCAAAAGCAAAACGAGAGATGGACTCAGGCGCATAGAGAATAATTTTTTTCTGCATTTGTTTATATACCGTTGTTCCTATGAGGTGATGTGCGACTGATATCTTGACACTCGAAATGAAATAGTAATGTTGCTATAGTTAAAGACATGATTGTATGAATAAAATATTTTATGAAAACAAAAGGTTTACAGAGACATGCTGAATAAGACCGAGCCGCAGGATGGGATGTTTCTGCAGGCGTTCTGCCAGTGTGAGCATTTTTTTTTTCTTCTATTATAAAATAAGAATGCCTTTTTTTTCTGTGGCTAAAGATTCCTCTTTCCAGTGAGCTGCATTCAAGGTGAGAGGTTTTTAAAATGTTCTCACAGCACGATTAGCTGTTAGTTTGGATGATTAGAACCAAAACATCTGGTAACTGGGAGCTTCGCAGTTTAGTACCTGGAGTTTAACCTGATCTGCCAACTTGTTTCAGCCAGCTGACCAGCAGTGCTGCTTCAATCTACGCTTCCTTCATTTTCAGCAGCAGCATTTGATTCTTAGCTGAAGAAAGACGAGGCTGGAATATGTTTAACGCTACTTTATAAAAGCAGAAGGTCTGGTGTTGGTTTAGCTCTGAGGCAGATCAAGCTTCTCATCTGAGTATCTGAATGAAACCAGGGAGCTGATTGGAGCTTTCAGAGGAAACAGAAGCAAATCAAACTATTAGCATCATGGAAGAAGTGGAGTATTAATGGAGAGCGGACTACTAGAGGAAGCTAAGGTCAGATGCTGCAGATCTGCCATCGTCTCCCTGAGTAATGGCATCAGAGCAAATGACTGAAAGAAGCCGATAAAGAAGGTGGAGTGGTTAAAGAAGTAGTTATTCATAAAAAGAGCTTTCAAAAGTATTAATGTTAATTACTCCAGTAGAAGTATAAATCTTACTGTTTTAAACGACAAAGTATAAAAGTACTGCAGGAAAAAATGTTAAGGACAGACACCTTACTGCTCTACCCTATTGAAGGAAAATTTTTCTACATTTAACTTTCAATCATCTTCATCAATTATTTTGGTTTGTGGTGAGCAACAAGTTGGGGCAGCACCGAGTCCAACTACAAAGAAATTGTCTGGATGAAACTGATTATTTTGATTGTTTTTTTTTTTTTTTTTTTAATACCAACAGGCTATAATGAAAATGAGCCTAACTGAAACTAACGGTTGTCTAAAGAATAATTACTTTAGTTCATAAAGTGAACATTATGGACTATAGTGAGCATCCTGGTACGATGCGGTGAGTAAAGAGGGCAGATTTAATCCTGTCTGTTTTCTCAGGGATCAAACATGAATAGTTTCTCTAATGCCAATCAGGATGCAGTTTTCAACAATAAAACCAAACATCTAGTTTGGTTGTTTTTCACTCGGATTTAATTTATCAACAGATCTCTGCGTGTAAGCTGCCTAAAAGCTTTAAGAAGGTTAAATATTAACACAGGAATTATGAGGTTTGAAAGGGAGGTTGCGCTTTTATTTTGAAATGAGAGGGTTTAGCAGGGGGTGTGCTTTTATTTTGAAACCTGGGGGCCAGGATTTGTATGGGGTGCCGTGTGTAAAGTTAAGCAGTCAAAAATTAGGAGCACTATTTGCTTATTTAGTGAGTTTTAAGAGGGAAAAAATTGGTTTATTTTTTTTATAAGTCATTTTTTTCACTAGGTCTTTCATTCTTTTAAAAAAATCTTACTCTGTTAAATATTTAGTTTGGAGCTAAATACTTAGTTTGCTAATCTAATATTTAGTTTGTTAAATAAATATTTAGCTCCAAACTAAATATTTACTTTGCTAAATAAATATTTTACTTGCAGCTAAATATTTATTTAACAAACAAAATATTCAGTTTGGAGCTAAATGTTTATCAGACTAAATATTTAGTTTGTTAAATAAATGTCTTACTTGAAGCTAAAAAAAAATAAGTTTGGAGCTAAATATTTAGCTCCAAACTAAACATTTATTGAACAAAGTAACGTTTTATCAATAAATGAATGAATTAGTGAAAAATGGAGTAACCATCAATATTTCGGACTGCTTAACTGTACTTCCTGCTGCGGCTGTTACGTCACCTCCTACGTTGAGTCGTAATGATAACGCGTCTTTCGTCACGTTCACTTATGCATTTATCCCGATGTGAAATATGCAGGATAGGTACAATGAGATAGGCTTCGCTCAGCAGATCCTCGGCTTGAATTTAGTCCCGAGGAAAAACAGCACCCTGCGAGGGAACGACACCTCCCTCAGCGACTTCTCAGGTAACCCCCGCTTAGCTGTTAGCTGGCTAACTAGCTAGCTGGCTAACTAGCTAGCTAGCCACCCAGGCGGTGTTTACAGACTGTAGCCCGATAAAGTTCCCCGTTTCACCGATGACATTTCCCCCATAGAGGTCTCTAAAATTATACCGACTTTAAAGTGGGAGGGGCTACATGTTAGCCTCAGGGCGACAGCGTCGTTAGCTAGGCTAACTTTCTGTTTCCTGTAACTTCTTTTTTCCTCTGAGTGTGAAAATCCAGAAGCTGTTAGCAGAGTGTGCATCAGTGAAAGGCTGGATGAACTTCAGTCATGGCTGCTTCATCACATCTGTTTAGCTAAAGTCATAATAATGTTCTGTTTTGGTTTTAAACTTGGTTGTTTTAGTGAAGGTCAGATAAAAGGTGTAAAAAATGAAATGTGTAGAAATGACTGCTTGTTA
>NW_015151866.1:150868-153151 GCF_000732505.1 Cyprinodon variegatus
TATATATATATATAGAGAGAGAGAGAGTTTGAGTGAGTGAGTCATGGATACTTGTTGATGGTATTAAAATGATTTATGTACTGAGTCAAAGCAGTAGCTATTCTTCCTGGGTTCTTAACAATTTTAACAGATATTAAATCAAAGCTGTGTAACAATGAAGCCAAATACAGAAGTATACACACAAAACTATACAACTTCTATATATAACATACACACAGATACACATAACAATATAGTGTGAGCTCTTTTATGTACAAAACATTACCACTCTCTGGGTATTAGGTAAATTACAAAACATTTCAGTTACTAGTGCTCGTTGTGAAGGACTTAAATCTGTAAATGTTACTGTTGAGCCTGATTTATGCTCAGAAACCAGGTCGTCTGCGTGTGTCGCAGTGAATGCAGATATGCCCCGCCCCCCGCCGCAGACACTCTGCTGCTCCTCTCCAAAAGTGTAGGTGGCCGCAGACGGGAGGCCTCTGATTGGTCAGATCTCCATCCGCTCTACACTATGCGTATTTCCTGTTTGTTTCCATACTGCCTAGTTTTGTTTGTCTGACCGCCATTGTGGAAAACGACTGAAGATGGAGCAGCTAGAAGAGCGAAAACGCTGGGACCCTTTTTCCACCTGGATCCCCGCTTGTTTTGGCCCTCATGTCCCTCCGTTGTCGGACAAACACCGCCTCGGCCGTATCTAGACCCACAGCTAGTTCCTGATTGGTCCTCTGGCGTTGTGGCGTGGATTAACATAGCGCAGACCACGCTTCAATATTGGGCAGAAATCAAAAATATCTGCGACACATTGCAGCAGGAGGAGAACCAGGCCTTTACTCCAAAGTAAATAAAGTTTAAGCCTTTTGGAAAAGCTAACATCGTACATCCCTGAAACCAAGGGATGTACGATGCTATGGCGGGAGTGGGTTCCACGCCGCCATCGCTCTATAGCACCATGTTCTCTGAAGTTTATTTGGTTGACAGGGAGGTAATAAAAAAACGTCTTTCACTTGATTGGCTAATGGAATAATTATGAACGTCATCAAAAAAAGTCAAATCTATTATAAGTAATTTCAGGTTCTTTTGTAATAATTACATTTTAGGCGCATCAGATGGTGTCCTACTGGACATGTTACTGTAAATATTCATCCCTGCAGCCACATATTTAATCCACATCAGTGATCCACACAGTTCCTCTGATATTTTGGCAGCTTTTTCCATCCAGCCATGTGCTGCTGCCTACTCTAATAAAATCCTCAGCCCTGTTGTCCCGCCCTCAGCAGGTCCAGTGGCTCCTCCTGGTGCCAGAGATCATGTAGCAACGTTTTGCAAGCAGTTGGTGGAGGATGAGGATTTAATTAAAGCCGGTAGAGCCTCTTTGTGGCCTCATCTTGGGCCTCAGAGTTTACTTCCCACTGGTTTGATTTTTCACGTCATTTTTAAGTTTTATTTCATCCGTGATTTCCTGTCAGGCCTCCTGTGGGACGATGGTCTTTGTTTTCATTAAATGCTATGATGTCCTTTGTGATATCAAGTTAGAATTTTGATGCATTTTATTGTTTGGAGTTGCTTTTATTAGATGTAGACACATTTTATTGTCATTTTATATACAGAGTGTATACAAAACAAAATTTCGATGAATACAACTTTTTAACAGTGAATGAGCAGCTTAGCAGTGAAATGAACATTTCCATTTACAAAGTGCAACAGAGGTTAGAATGTAAACATTGTGGGAGAGAAGGAAACCAGTTAAACCCTTTATAGGGCGAGTTAGCGTTTTTTAACCCTTGCATACCCTTTACTAATGGACCAGTGGAAGGTTCAGTGCAGTGGAAAATAAATAAATATGCTGCAAAATGCAGTAGAAACACAGAGGGATTTAAAGATTCGCCATGTAGTGCAAATATGATGATATCAGTTTGATGTAGAGTTCCGATTTGTGGCTTGGTTAGTGTTTGAACAGTTCATCAGTGTGATGGCGGTGGGGAAGAAGCTGTTGCAGAACCTGCTGGTCCTGCATTGAATGCTGTGAAGCCTCTTTCCAGAGGGCAGCAGGGAGAACAGTCCATGGTGGGGGGGGTGTCTTCCTTTAATCATGTACAAACAAACAATTAAATGACTTACTTTAAAGGAATAGTACACCTAAAACATGATTAGCCTTCATTTTCTACTCACCCCCATGCTGAACAACACTCTGGAGTACTTTTTTGATATCTCAAATGCATCTGGAGATCTGGGAGGCTTCTTGCTGTCTGCTGACATTCAAATAATGGAGGTCTATGGCGCCCG
>NW_015151866.1:153614-154733 GCF_000732505.1 Cyprinodon variegatus
CGGGCGCCATAGACCTCCATTATTTGAATGTCAGCAGACAGCAAGAAGCCTCCCAGATCTCCAGATGCATTTGAGATATCAAAAAAGTACTCCAGAGTGTTGTTCAGCATGGGGGTGAGTAGAAAATGAAGGCTAATCATGTTTTGGGTGTACTATTCCTTTAAGGTGTTTTTTGAAGCGTATGGCGATCTCACCTTAAGTAGTTTTTAGTTTAGTTTAAAGTCTATTTTTCATACAAAACTAAAGGCATATACGGGGATAAATGGGTATTGGGGTATGCCGGCCTGACGGTAATGTGATTAGTGCTGCAACTAACAATTATTTTGCTAATGAATGAATCTGTTGACTATTTTTACAGTGAATCCATTAATGATCAGATGGTAAATGATGGATCAGATTGATCGATGAAACGTTCTTTTATCTTGGAGGCAAAATATTTATACTTATTTTTGCAATCTTGCTATAATTGCTGCTCTCAACTGAAGGCGTGTTTTACCGTCTCTATTCTCCAGTTAACGATTAATGGATTACTGAGTTAGCGGGTGATTATTTCATTAATCTGATGAATAGTTTCAGTCTTAGATGTGATGCATGCGGCGCCTGTGGAGCGGCGTGATGGAAGTCACCGCCTGTTGTTTTATCTTCCAGAGATGTGGTACGGCATGTTCCTGTGGGCGGCGGTGTCCTCTGTCATCTTCCACCTGCCTGCCGCCCTGATCTCCCTCGCCACGCTGCGGCAGCATAAGATCGCCAGGTTCATGCCCATCGCCATCCTCCTGATGGGAGTTCTGGGACCAGTGTGCGGGGGGGTTCTCACCAGTAAGTTTTCCATCTGAATGTGTGTTTTTGATTGGGCCTCACCAGGCGGGGCGTGTTTATGGGTTTGCTGTCATTTCTTTCCCCTGACGCCATCTTTCCTCCTAACCAAATCATGTGTCTGTTCTTCGCTCCTTCAGGTGCCGCCATCGCCGGGGTGTACAAAGCGGCAGGGAAGACGATGATGTCCTTCGAAGCGTTTGTTTTTGGAGTGGGACAGTCCTTTTGTGTCGTCATCATCTCGTTTCTCAGGATACTCGCCACCCTTTAGCAGCGCTGGGCTTGTCGCTTCGCTCCTCCCGT
>NW_015151866.1:155743-157181 GCF_000732505.1 Cyprinodon variegatus
GACGGCTGTGGAACCCAAAGACCAAATCCAGCTCTGGGCTATGATGTCATTTCGTTGTGGTCTTAACATGCCGGGCGTTTCTGAACCCTGGAAGACTTTGTGATCTTTAACTTTCTGCTCCACTGTTTTCTCATAAGTTGGTTTGAAGAAGGAAACGCTGCGACGGGATCAGCAGCAGTCTGCTATGCAGGGTGTGGGAGGGAGAGGGTGGCGGCTCTGCAGGAGGGGGACACTCACTCCCTCAGGGGCTGGCTGCGTGCGTGCGTGTGTGGGGGTGTGTGTGTGTGTGTGTGTGACAGGCTGCTGCACTGTTAAACCAAAATGTGACGTTCGGATGCAAAACTCCTGCTTTATCTCTTGAGGCCTTATTTCCGTTTTTTCCGTTTCTAAAGTTGTTAAACATCTGGAGCCCGAAGCAGCAGCTCTTTATCCTGCCGCCTCGCTCCTCCTCAGATCACAGCGCCTGACGGCTGGATGTGACCACAGCCCTTCATCGGCTGCTTTGCCTTTGAGCTGGGGTCGCCGCCACGGTAACGAAGTTTGTTCCTATTGGAAGCCGAGGCCAGAAGCTGATTCCTGCTCAGACCAACGTTTATCGGATCCACTTTTCTGAAGACGGTGACGCTCCGTGGATAGGGTCGGGCCCTCCATCTGCTGGGGCCGATCCTGATCTGCATCCAGCCGATGAAAATCAGGCTGATTGCGTGAAGATAGAGCCGGCGGCGAGCTCGCTGTCCTGATGGACGTTCAGGTGATGAGCAGCTTTGTGGGACGTCACTCTGGGTTCTCCAGTGTTCTGATGTTAAACCCGCTTCCTGGCGCCCTCTTAGACCCGGATAGTTCTGTTCTGCTGCTCAGCAGGTCTACAGTGACGCCCCGCCCCCTGTTCCGCCCCTTCCTTACAGACTGTTTCATATCTTTGAGCTTTCAGATGGATTGTACATTTTCATGTTTTTTGACAAAGATCTAAATGTCTCTATTTTTCTGCAGATTCTATTTTTCTGTGTATATTTTGCTTCCTCTGCCGTCCTAACCCCCCACCCCCACCTGTTTATCAGATTAAATGAATTAATAATCCACCTTCTTCTCTGTCAGGTTATGAATTCCTTTTCTTCCTGACATAAAGATGCCTGCTTTAGTTTTTTATGTATTTATTAAGTTGTTTTTATTTAATGTCTGTGAAGCGATGAATAAACTGGTTGTTTTAAAACGTGTCCTGTTTTAATGAGACTTGGTCCCACCGTGTCCTAAAGGTGACCTGGATCACCTTTAAATAAACCGCTGCCATCAGTGAGAGTTTTTTACACAGATACGTCATGTTTTCCTGCAGTCATTTAATCGTTAAACCATTTCTGTAAAACAATGGTACTGATTTCTTTACGTGGAAAAGAGAAATGGAAGTTATAAGATATTTAATTTCACTTCAGATCAAATAAAG
>NW_015151866.1:158284-160076 GCF_000732505.1 Cyprinodon variegatus
CAGGCAGCAGCATCTGGATCAGCTTTCTGATCTACTGCAGCGTCGAACCATCGTGGGAATATCTGCTTCTACGGCTTCAAAACATCTTATCATCTTTAGGATTAGACAGATGACTTCTATCTTATTTGGATCTGTTAAACCCCAGACTAAAGCAAAGTGGTTCCATCTGATGAAAATGACCCGGATCAGGTTACAGTCTAACTAAACTAAACAGTTGCATCTAAAGCCTCCAATTTTCTCCTGCGACCTTCTCCTCAGTCCAGACTGAAAATGGTCTCTTATTTCGTTACATTTATGTCACGCAATAGTCTCTGCTGTCATGAAAGGAAACCAACTAAACTTTAAATCCAGCCGCTGGTTTAGTGAAGAAAGTTAATCTTTCCGCAGATCTGTGAATGAAATAAAATCTGCAGGCGGTGAGTTTTAGCTACTCTCCAGCGAACCACAGCGTGAAGGAGCTAAAACCAGATAGAAGAATCTAGAAAAAACCTGCTAGATATCAGAGCATTTGATCTTCAGCTGCAGGTGCAACAAGTGGTCCTCTGCTGCCACCTTCAGGGCAGAGGCAGTAACAGCAGACACAGGAAGAAAAGCTGAAAAAAGTTAAATTAGACATAATTTATTTCATCCCTTTATGCATTAGTTAATAAAATATTTCTACAGGGATAAAAATCCAGCCTGCGAAACTGATATCGGCACCTCGTCACTAAAGTCTCTATGTTTTTATCTTTAGTTAATTATTACCAGTTTATTGGAACAAGGTCCATTCCAGCTCGTTATGGTGGAACATGTCTGCTGATGGGGGGAGTTTAATCTCAGGTGTATTAACACTACCGTGGACCCAGTGGAGCCATCCGGGCCAACAGAACCACGTTATGTGGAACATCTGGTGACAGATGTTTTCATCCAGCAGCTGTGGAGGTGGATTCAAGCAGAGGTTTAGTGGGAAAGTGAAACCTTTACTGTTGATGGTTAATCAGTAGCAGATGTTCTGGGTGTGTCTGAATGGATAATAGTCCAGCTTTCTTTCTGACGCATGAAGGAACGATCAGTCGTTTAGTCTGTGTTTGACGGATTAGATTTAATACCAGGTCCAGATTTCTTCTGTTTCTCCCAGAAGGATCCATACTGAGGTGCAAACTTCCACCTGAATCAAACACTTTGATCACATTTCGAATATCAAGATTTAGATTTTTTCTCTGAGGTTTAAAAAAAACAAAGACATCAGAACAGAATGAACTCTGATTATTGTATTTTATTTAAATCACACCAAAGTTTGGATGAATCTACATCAACCTCAGAAACAAGAATGGAAACAGCAATCGCCTTTAAACACGTGTTTGGATGGAGCGGTGCACTCTGGGACAGAGAAGACTGCTTCCTTCACCGGACGGACAGGTCCTCCATCCTCCTCCAGCTCCACCTCCACTCTACTCCTTCTTCTTGTAGTCTTCCAGGTGAGCCAGGATCCATCCAGAGGGAACCAGGATGGAGATGAAGAAGGCGCTCATGGCGATGGCCTGCTCCTATGAACCAATCACAGCAACATTTTACACCGGACTCCAAAAACTGACGACAGAGCATCAAACCTTCCTGTTGTGGCCATTTAGGCTACATTTCTGTCATTTTTACCAATTTAGTTTTCTTCTTTTGGTAATTATAGTGATTATAAAATTATATAATTAATATATTTAAGTTAATTTATTTTTGTCATTGTTAATTGTTAATTAATTGGGGTAATTAAGAACACAGCGGATGGATGGATTGTTTGGTAAATGGTCGGTGTAGATGG
>NW_015151866.1:161536-163093 GCF_000732505.1 Cyprinodon variegatus
TTTCTTTGCTTTAACAATAAATCAAGGGTGTAACTTTGTAATGAAAATGGGTCGGAGCTCTAAGGGTGGGGGCCCTCTAAGGGTGGAGGGGCTCTAAGGATGGATGGATGTTTTCCCTTTTAGCTACATCAGTGATTATCTTCCTTCAAAAGCAGAAAAATCAAATTTAGAAATGTGTCCCACATATCGCTGAGAGCCAAAGTCTAAATATTGAAATTATTGATGGGGACATGTCCACCCCAGTCCTTCAGGAAGTTGCGCCCGTGGATAAATAAGTCAAGTTAGTTGTGCATGCAAAGCCAAAAACCACCTGTTGCCTTCCTTTGTTGGATATGTTGGTATTTTTTGGCTTTGGACAATGCAGTGGAAACAATGACATGGCGGGGGAAGGTCAAGGTCGCTGCTGCCACCTGTTCTGGGGCTCCGTGAAAAGTTCCACAGCGCGGTCCCTGGAGCCGGAACCGACACGCTCAGCGGCGCGCGCTGTTTGCAAGTGTACGTGATGAGTTTGGGCCAAACAATGGCGAAATACTGACGCACTCTAGATATCTGCTAAATATAGATGAATTTAGAGTGGGGGTATAGAGCCCCCACTGAAGGAAATAACAGTAATAAAGCTTTAATAAAAGCAGAGTTATCAAGAACTAGATTATTCTCTGAGAGGGAAATAAAAATAAAGGAATTGAAAAGTTTGGCGCAGTTTAAGTAAAGCCCTTCGGGGTCATCATGACGCGGAGCTGCGGTCAGCAGGCTTACCCCTGCACTGATGTTCTCCTTGGCAGGTTTGGTCATCAGGTTGGCCGCAGGAACGACTCTGCTCCTCAGAGCGCTCCTCAACAGGCTGGACGCGGCGGGCAGAGGCATGGCAGCGGCGGAGGCACGGCAGTCTGCAGACACACTACTGACTCTGATAGCAGCGCTTTCACTTTATCTCCGCGTGCACGGGATCAAGTGCGTGTTTCTGCGTACGTGCAGGACCCCTCCGACTGCACGGCGGAATGTCATTGGCTGCTCCTGCGTCCACCTTTCAGGAAGCTGCAGAAACGCACAACTGTTAATCCAACGTTTTAATGTCGCGAAACATAAACAGTGAAGTTATTAACATGTTTATTCCAATGATCCTCCACCTGCACAACTAAATAAAACTATCACAGGGAGGTTACCATAGAAACCAGAGCTGGCGTGAGCAGAAATAAGCATAAAATAAACTCAGGGTGAAGTGTCATCTTATTTCATCCAGTGAGGAAAACTGGCGCACAAACTGTGGCGCACAAACTGTGGCGCACAAACTGTGGCGCACAGCTTCCATTTATCTGGACCAACAGCTGGAGCGGATTAAAGGCTGATTAACCTGCAGCTGAGAGCTGAAGACCTGCAGCCAAGATATAAGAACAGAAACTGCGACCTCTGCGTCACCGCATCACGCGGAATGCGCGCGACCCGCCAGAGAGGAGTCATTAATGCGCGATGAGAAGGAAGGATTCAGTCAATTCAGGTTCATCCTTTATTACAGTGGATACGGTCATCCATCCATCCATCCATCCATCCATCCATCCA
>NW_015151867.1:0-4575 GCF_000732505.1 Cyprinodon variegatus
AAAACTTTTAATGACTTTGTGTTTATAATGGTAGATTAAAAGTGAGCATAATGTAATATAGGTGAGCACTTAGAAATAAATGTCAGGGTATAAATGATTTAGATTCTATAAATAAAAAATTTTGTAGCACCAATAACTTTACATTATGCTAAGCTTGTATATTTGATTAAAATTGTATTTATTTTATTTTTTTTTACTTTAAAGGTATAGTGGAGGATTTTCACACATTTTTGAGAAGACCCTTCTTCTCCACCTTAAAAAAAAAATGCTCACGCACAACCCTGTTCAGGTTCAGCTTATATTGTCACTTTCTACATATGCACAAGACATACAAGGGAAATGAAATTACGTTTTCTCTGTATACCATGCCAGGACAAGATATATACAAGACTGACATTTTACAGACTGACATAAAGTGAGTCTGTACCCACTACCGTGAGGAAACATCTATGAAACGTGTGCACGAGCCCATTTCTCCTCTTGCTCTTTCTGTTTAAAAGTTGCTGTTTGCATCGCTCATACAAGCTTAGTTTCCAAAAGAAGATTTGCAGTTTTTCCACCATGTCAGACTCACCACCTGTAAGTGAAAATGGGGACGAGCACGTAGGACGGCCTTAAGTAAACACATCACCTGAATAATTGACAATTAGGAGGACCACTTATTTAGATGATCCACCTGTAAAAAGAACATCCTCCACTATACCTTTACCAGATTTTTATTTATTTTTTTAAAAACTTTTCAGTATTAGTTTTTTGCTCATCTAGTGCAAATACTGAGATGCCAGAATTGAAAATCTGTGTGTTTGTTTTTCAGAAATGGCACGCCGCTGGTGTACATTGGAGGGCGGCTTCCTGAGTTATTATGAGAAGGAGCGGAGCCCCTCTGCCATCGGAAGATTAGATGTCACCGAAGTGGTCAGCTTGGCTGTCAGTAACTCAGAAACTATGACTGGAGCGGGGTACGAACACACAAACAACTGGAAAAAGATGGAGCTTCTAACTAAAAACCATTTAATATGATAATGTAAAAAGAACAAAGGGTTCATATTTGATATATGCCCCTACTACTGTTCCTCATCTCTGTGTACTTACCACCCTAACTCTTGTTTGTCTAAAACTAATTTTACTATAAACCAAAACAATCGTGTTCCAACACTTTCCACCTCATGGCAGACCTGAGTCTAATATGTGCTGTTTTCTATCTTGCCTTCATATAGACTGGCATAGAGGTGACACATCAGAAGCTGTAACTGTATAGTTGTTTTAACCACTGATTCTGGTAAACCATGCTTGTTCAGTGAAGGGCGCAAATGAAATTTAGTTCATACAGTTCACTTTAGCTCTTTGTGCAGTCCTTTGATTATTCTATTGTTTTGAGTATTTTTCTGTAATATTCTTCAATAACATTTTATGATAATTTTTATGAATATCAGCACTGGGCTGAAGGATTTAGTCAAAAATCAAAATTGCGATAATTTACAACCATTATTGCGATTTGATTTTGATTTTCCTTTTACAAACGTAGATATTTTCATAACCTTGAAAGCTTGCTTCTCCAAAGTGCATTTTTGCAGGACGGTAACTTCTTTTGCTTTCTTTTACTAGCATGCATAGATCAAATGCTAGCTGGAAGTTTTTTTTTTTTTTCATTTTTCCTTGAAGCAACCCCACTTTAAGCATATAACCAGCACTTAAAGTGCTGGAGTGAGAAAAAAATGACTCTCATGTCTTGTCATATTATTTACTGAAACTGAGCGCCTCCACGTTTTGAAAATTCCACTTTCTTAAATGGCGATTATGTTGGAATTGCAATTAATTGCTGGCCCTATTCTGAAATTCTTTGAAATAGAGTGTGACCTTTGCAGCCAATCTCCAAGATAAATCCCTGTATGGAGACTCTTGAATAAGTGAACCCACACCAGGTTGCACACCTTTTCAATCTCTTGAAAAGGCTTTTTATTTTAAAATTCTTTAAGATCAGATAATTGCTCCTCCTGGAGCTTTTTATATTTTACTTTTCCTTTATAGAAAATCCATGGACAGTTTGCTTGTCTAGTGACCTTGTGTTGCTTATGCACTTTCTAAAGGGAGTTGATGTCTCAAGTTGAGTATGCCTTCTCCAAGCCTTTTTAAAAAAAAAAAAAATGACACTATAGCATAACATTTCTGTAAAAAGTTAACTTTCGATTTTTTATTAATAATAGATTAGTTTCACTTTTGGACTTTTGATTAATTTAACTTTTTCATTATGATTTAATTTAGTGACATGCCATATGTATTTACAGTTTAAATGCTGTTTGCACATCTTTTTGTGTAACATGAACTGCAAAGGAGACTTGACCTTGCAATGATATTTATTTGCTCCAGCACATGCAATACCAGCCTGCTCCGGCATCCAGTAAACACACAGATGCTTGTAACCACAGACTCCTGTGTCAGTTCACCTCCTTGTCACATGTGTCTTGTTAACTTGATCTCAAATCGCCGATTGCTCCCTTTAACACAACCATCAGGGCTTTATGAGAGCTGTATTTTCTCCGCTTATTTGGCGATGCAGTCGACAGCAGCGCAGTGCTAACTGCCGCTTTTCTTTGCCCCTGCCTCCCTCTATCAGCGCCCTCGCTTTTGCAGTCGGATTATGATTTAGTTAAAAAGCTGCTCCTACAGCCAACTTTCTCTTTATTTCATCTGGAGGTGACACGAATGCGAAGGAGAAACAGATGCCTCCAACATTTCTCTCTCTCTATCAGTGGATCCCTCTCTGTGTGTGTATGTTGGCGTCTGTGCGTGCATGTGTGCTGCATATCGAAGTAACTACTCTGATAATGGCTTATGATTAAAGCGGAAGCTAACTCTTTAATGATAGCAGCAGATGTTGAGAGGAGTGAACAATGTGTTTGTTTGTGAAAGCTATCTGTGAAGCCATAAGATGCACATCTGGCTCGGTAACACAGCGACCTGTATAATGAGCTGGACGCCACACACAAGGTGCTGTGTGCTTGCATGCTCACAACAAAGTTTCTGTTGCTCTTTCTCAGCTCCTCGCATATATCCTAGTTTCAGGTCACAGTGTCATCCTGAGTTGGGGAGGGGGAGGGCTGTTATTTCTCGGTCGCTATTACTCTTAATGGTTTCACTATATTAAACTCAGTTTTGCAGACTCTCACTTTTGCAAACTTCCAGCTTTTCCCCCCGCACGGCACCGCGTGACTCGGAGGGAGTAGGAGCGACTCAACCTCTCAACTGTCTGCTGCTTCTTATAAATATTGATTTATGCAGATGACACACTCCCACCAGCAGCCTATCAGCACGCTACAGGAGACCGCGGGAGTCGTTTCCATTAAACACTGCGTTTTGTGGTAATTTCACCATGGCCGAGGATACGGCAAGGCACACAAAGACAGAAGAGAGGCTTACCTTTTTTAAAGTTGCGTGAATATTACAGAGCCACTCCTTGGAAATTAATCTAAAATGAGTGTGTCGGTTCATGATAAGTGTAACTTTTTAGAGGAAAAAATTACTGGGCTGCTTGTTTTAGCAGTATTTTGCACTTTCAAAGGCGCCCCAAATCCATCTATTCTTTATTCGTTTATCTTTCTTTAAGCTTTTTTTTTTCTCCCTTTTGCAACATTTCACCCTCAGTCGGTCCTCCGGTTTACAATTTCCTTCACACCCTGACTATTACCACATTTCATTAACTCCTAAAGTGAGAACAAACAGGGACTTTATGAGAGGAGTTACAGTTTTGTGCACAGTTTCCTGACTCTTCCACAGCCTTTAGATTTTGTAATCATAAAGAAACCAGATCTTCTTAAAAATCTGACTTTAATCAAAAACAACAGATAACTATTTCAGCAGGCTCTTCGTGTTAGTTTGTGGTAGAAAATTGCTCTTATGGAATTTTGACAAAGGGCATAGGGAGCCTTGCAAAACAAAACAGAGCAAAGAACAATCCAAGATAGATTCAAATTGACAAAATGATCACGGTTGATCGTGATTATTTTGTTTATTTGACATTCAATGCAGCATCCTTTAGGTGGTTTGGATTGAAAAAATGACAGAAATATTTTTTTGTTATACTTTATAAAATCAGCTTTGAGGGTTATAAACATTTTATGGTTATTATTTCAGCTGCTTTCTTCCTACTTCTCACATACACATATGTGTTAGCAACCGGATTTCAACATGTTGATAAAACATTTGTACAATCTTTAATGTGCATTTTTGCAAACTGTACACATAATTATACCCTTTGTGTGGTAAAAAAACAGACTGCAAAATGCTCTTGCTATCTAAGCTAAGCTAGACTTTACTGATCTGACAGTGGAGAAATTCACTTGTCACATTGGCTCAGTAGTCAAAAAGAAGAGGAAAATGTATGTATATGTGTGTGTATATACATGTATATCTATATAAACAGCATATATATGCTGTATGTTTGTATATATGTATGCAAATGTGTATATATATTAGGGATGGAACGGTTTTTGCAAACCGTCCGAACCGTTCGGTTCAACTGTCTCGGTTTGGTTCGCGTGTGTTTCGTTCGGTTCATGCGCTGCTCCTTTTTCTCAT
>NW_015151867.1:4928-28438 GCF_000732505.1 Cyprinodon variegatus
GAGTTGGAAGACGAGCCAGCAGCACTTTATAGGTCTGCTGTATGGGAGCGCTTTGCATTCAGTGACCTACGATGACTGCGGAAAGAAAGTTGTGGATAAAAGTGCAACAGTGTGCAAGCATTGTGCAACACGTTTTGTTTATGCTAACAGCAACACGACCAACATGTCATGCTAACCCCGAAATCCCACATACTCCATCAGCGGTCCGCTCCGCTTCGTCCCGCTGCGCTCCAGACCACCTGCACAAAGCAAAGCCTACAGCCTCCACTGTGGCTCCCGTCCGCTCCCCTCTGAGTCCCTTGGAGATGGTAGAGATCATGCGCGAGATGATTTAATTCAAAGCAGCAAAACATACGGAAATGATCCAGGGTTTCCGCGGAGCATTTAAAATAATTACAATCCATTATTTTTGGGGGGATTTTTTCAATAATTTCATAAATTTTTATGGGATTTCGGTGTAACAATCAACACATACTGAATCGAACCAAACCGAAAACCGTGACCACGAAACCGTGAATTGAACCGAACCTTGGATTTTGTGAACCGTTCCACCCCTAATATATATATATATATATAATTATTGCACAGAGTGTTTAATGTAAACAGGTTATTGCACAGGGTATTAAGTAGGTATCTGAAGGTGAGGCTGTTGAAATCTGACAAATTTGGACAGTGGGAACTGAGTTTTTTTCTGGATTTCACATACCTTTTATAATTGCCTTGAATGGGACACCAATGCAGTACTTAAGATCATTAAGGATCATTACTTTTTTGTGTCAAAGAGACGTCTTGATATCATGCCTTAATTAGATCATCACTATTCAAGGTACTGCTTCTTTTTTTTTCTTTTTTTTTTTTTTGCAGGTTAGCAGCATTTTGTTTCAAAAAAACAGTTCATTTAAAAATGCTTCTACAACTTAGTTACCATGTCAAACGTATAATTGAGATGTAATTTAAGGACAGACAGAAGTTCTGATTTTAACATTTGGTTTGATGGTTTAAAGTCAAATATGATTGAAAGAAATATACACAATTAGAGCCACTTAGCTCAGTACTAAGAAAAAAAATTCTTTCGAAAAGCAGGCAGACACATGAAAGCGGCCTTGACTGACTTTGGCTCCCTGCTCACATTCCTCTGCTCTTCAGCTTATTCTCTCTCCCCCTTCCCTTGCACGTATTCCCCATCCAATACCATCCCCTGGGACTTACATTATTTAGTGTTCATCTCTCATCCTTCGTGTTCTTTCTTTACCATAGCATTTGCCAAGCACAACAATGTACTCATCCTTTCTCTCCCTGTGGGACCTCCACTAACAAGCGCCTGCACACCTGCCAGTTCAGAGGCAGGAGGAGGCGTGGGGAGCTGGAAACGAGAAGAAGGTAGTGTTGGTGGGGAGGGGGGGCATGTGAGGGCAAACACCCATGTTGTGCCTATTCCCCTGACACCTGTGAGAAGAAAGTGACTCGTTGTTGCCTTGACCCCATGCGACACTTCGCCTTGAACTCCCGTCGCTGCAACATTTAGAGGCGCCGCAGCTGAAATGTAAAGACCGCTTGGAATCCTGTTTGTTGGCCATTAAAGTTAGTGATACTCTGACCTGTGACACTTTCCTTGATAGACAGAAGCAGAGGTATTTTAGAGTGGAGGCAACACACAAGAATGTGAAAAGACCAAATAATGGTGGCTATTTCTTTTTGGGGACTGTGGCTCAACAGCTTTGAGTGTTTTTTTTTTCTCTCTTTTATTTCCTTTTAAATAGATTTTGAAAATACATGATTGAATCTTCCAAGACATGTTCATGCTGATGGATTAACTTTTTAAAAAAGTAAACATTGACTAACTTTAAACAGTTTTAAGATTTAAAATCCTTTTTCTAGCTTTGACTTTTCTTTTTTTTCTCAAGGAATATAGAGATTCTTTGAAAAATATTAATCCTCTTGAATTTATATGTGTTTGTCTCACACTGTCTGCGAATAGCCAGCATTACGTAGTGCATAATTGTATAATAAATAAAATACTATTATTATTATTTTATTTCAAGCTTCACCATGACCTGGATGATTGAGGATCTTTGCAGATATGTAACCAAACGTAGGACAGTCTTGGCAGACCAACCCTTATTATTTTTTTTGCAGCTCTGGCTTTATATTCACATGTTTTTTTATTTGTTTTTCTTTTCTGGTAGATTAAAGGTTATTCTCCCCACAGCAGTGTGTCACAGACATTTTTATGCTCAGGAGAATCAGGAACTAGCTGTGGGTCTAGTTACGGACGAGGTGGTGATGAAGTGGGGGCGAGTTTGTGCCACAATGGAGGGACATGAGGGCCAAAAAGAGCGGGGATCCAGGTGGAAAAAGGGCCCCAGGATTCTCGCGCACCTCTTCTAGCGCACCCCGTTCGTTCTAGCTGGTCCAACTTCACGAGTCGTTTTCTGGAATTGTGGTCATAAAAACAATACAAGCCGGCCTGTCTGCGGTCAGTTACAATTTGGGAATGTTACAGCAGAGTGTATGTGGAGGGGGCGGTGAAGTCTTTTTGTTCACTGCAACACATACGAAGACGACCTAGTTTCGAAGTATAATTCAGCCTTTAGTGTTATCACCCTCTCCCCACAACTCTTAGGTCTCTTTAGCGTCCTCCAACAGTTGTTTTTCCCCTTTTCCTGTGTTGAAGAACAGTGTTAACACAGCTTAATGCAACTGCTTCAGGTCTTAAGACCTTTTATCAGCTCCATTTTTCGAAAAGCTTTCTGTGTTTCTTCCATGATAAATATTTGCTCAATCAGTCATTTTAGGTTGAAGTCCATTTTTGTGTAAGGTCATAATCTGTCATAATCCCCAACTTTTCTTTTTTTTTTTTTTTTATACCAGTATATGCCTTAGTCTTTACCACAACAGATTCCCTGCTTCTGAAGCTTTTGCAGACTACCAGCAAATCAGAAAGAACATCCCCCATTTTTTATCCCTCTTTTTTAACAAGCAAATTCAAAAAATTCTGCAGTGAAAATGCTCTGAAACACTACCAAATAAAATGCAGGGCATCTATCTTTGTTCTGTATTCAATGTTAGTTAATTAATGTTTGGATAGTCGATAGGTGTTGCTGTATATGAACACATTTTTACATCCAAAGCCTCTAAAAGTTGACCTCTGTGACTCCAGCAGGGCTGTGTTTACCATTGAGCTATACCTGCGAACAGAGCGAGCCTTGACTGTTGGAGCCGAGACGCAGGATACACAGCACGACTGGATCCTGGCGCTGACAAAGGTGACACCGTTTGAGCAGAGCACACCCACACGAAGCACACATTTCCATCCTTTTCCTATAAGTTTGTTTTCCACCTAAAGTTTAAGCCAATAAGTTGTGTGAATTTGCCTTTTTTTTTTATTCACATAGCAATGCCTCTTTCAGTAAGACAAGTAATTTTGCCATCTTCCCCCGCATGCTGAAGGAATCTTTTAATAAGCCCCTGTATAAACATGCACCTTATTGCCTTTCTTATCTTTCCAGTCTTAGACAACTTAGTCCCTTGTAGAGAGACGTGTTGCACTATAGCTATATATGCCTCTCACTGTAGAATATGTTAAAGTGTCCGTTTAAAGTCAGAGAACACAGCACAAATTCTTTTGCTATCTGAAATTAATACATTTTATACGTTTGCAATTACTTTACAGCTTATTAGAAAGTGTAGTTTGTTTGTTTTTTGTCCCTGTTTTCATCAACACATGTTCTCCACAGTGCATTGTTCCATCCAAGGTTGAGGGATTGGTGCGAAAAGACAGTGAACTAATTGGAAGACTCCAATACAAAGAAGGTCACGACCTCTATCACTGGAGGATGGGCTGGTTCATGCTAGAGGGCTCCACACTGCACTTCAGCTCTGGAGAAGAGGAGGCAGATGAGGAAGTCCTTCGTCTCAAACAACTGCAAGAGCTTAGTAAGCATCTTACTGTTTTCTGTTTTATTTTTTTAGAGCTGGGGTTTTACCATTAAGTGTCTTTTCTTTTTAGCGATTGAATATTGTAGTAGTAACGCCACAAAACAACAAAACGTGATCCTTGGTCAAAAACTCAACATTTGAGCTCCACCGTAACCAGACACAGAACTTCAGCAGCGTTCTTATTTGGGATGCAGTGTTGTTTTAACTATTATTAGTTTTAGTCACATTTTAGTCATTAAGATATGTGATAGTTTTAGTACGTTTTTGTTCACTAAAAATTTAAAAGGATTTAGTCTAGTTTTAGTCAGTTGTATGTTGCAAAGAAAAGGTAGCCTTTACAATTTAGAAGAAGAACTACCTTCTTTACCAGACTGACAGGTCTTGCCTAGATACTACAATTGCTGGTTATAGAATGCTGCCGTGCAGTTCATCATTACTGTTGGGCCGAAAAACATTGATTTGTAGAATTCAAATAAACTTTTTTATGAATTAATGCCTTAATTTATGAAAAAGTGTGTCACAAAAGCTGTGAAAGTAGCAGGTCTAGTTCAACACATCATATTAGTTAATATAGCAGACAGACAAGCCACCCAAATGTACAATAAAGAAATGGTTTTAGACATATAAGGTTTCTATTGTAAAAGGCATTGATATGGAAAGATTCAGTGCAGTGCAAAATAAATAAATTTGGTACAAAATGCTGTAGAACATTGAGCTGTGTTCTGTTTAAAGGAATTATGAAAAGAATCAGCCATATTATATAGTATGCTTAAGCAGCATTTTAACTGCTCAAAATTGACCAGGAAGCAGATTAAATGTTTGCGTATAGTATATCGACCATTGATGTCAGACATGAATACACGTTAAAGCCAGTAGGGGGTTCGGGTGCACTTTAAATGCATAAAGATGCCACAATGTGCCTCGATCTGAATTCCGTTTTAGTTCTGTGTGGTCTATTTTTCTTGCTTAAAAATGACTTCATGCCACAGTCTAGCTTAATAAAGCTTTATGAGATTGCCTCCAACCATGTTTTTTAGTGTTGATTTGGTATTTAGAGTGAAGTGTGCTGCAAGTTTTCCCCCCAAGTTTCGATCGAGGGACTTTTGAGGGTTTCTTCTAACAGTGACTTTTTTCTTAGTGGTCTTTCAAACACACAAGATCTGTGGTTTGCTTGACTGATACAGTAGTTATCAAGACAACTTGGAGATCAACGTACAGATAGAAGCCCTTTTATTTATTTTGAATTGGGGAAAAAAACATTTTAGATACAATTTCTATAAGCTGCCCTATATGGGATTTCTCCATCCCACATTATAAAACGTAACTGTAAAGGAATAATGTTGATTTTTAGCAAAGAGATGAAAGTGAAGAAGTGTCAAATGCTGATTTGTATATCAGCAAATCTGCTTTTCAAAAAAGGAGGTAAGTAAAGGTAAATATTAAGCATTGCACCTGTGAGGAATACATTTTTAAGCTTTCTCCTTTTTGGATAGATTTGTGTTGACTTGAACTGGTTTCATCTGTGTAGTTTGTTCAAAAATCTACTGAACATGAGTTATGTCTACTCTTCACCATGGAAGGCTCTAAAGTTCACACAAGCTTTTGGCAGATGATGAAGATTTTGGAACATTTCAATTGATTGCACCAGCGTGAAGCGCGAACAGAAGGAGGGGAGAATCAATAGATCTTTTTAATCTACTTACAGCTCAGCATGGATCAAATCACGCAAAGTGCCGCCCCATCTTCTCACCTGGGGCGGGATAAAGAACTGCAGCGGTGTTCATTTTTATTCCTGGCTTTCACAAACCATATTTGTCACAGCCGGAGAGCCCTTGGAGCCAGAAGGGGACTGTGGTTTGTCACGAGAATGTTGGTTTTTGTAGCGCTGAAAAAATATAGCTTCAGGATTCATGGTCTATGACATGGGATTAGCTGTTATTTTCTCTATAGTGACACCACCACATAAAAGGTGCCCCTGTGTAGCACTGAGGGATTAAATAAACCCAGTTTTCAATTAAAGTCACTGAGTGTTTCTTACATGCTCCACTACAGCATCCATCACTGGTTTACTGGTTATACATGCTCTGATCATTGTTATGTGGCATCCAGCTATATCAGATATCATGAATTAATTATGTATAGGATTAGATATTTCTGAGTCAATTTATTATGTTCAGAGGAATGTAAACAAATTTACACTTAGTATATGTAATCTTCCATACATATTATTTATGGTTTAGATTTTTAATTACATTTTAGTTCTTCAAATAAAGTTTTACACGATATAAATAAACTATGTAAATACTAAAAGTTTTAGGCAAATTCTTATTCATGTATAAGTAAAAAAGTAACTGGTTACACTTTATTTATAATAATAAATCCTCACTATCATTTATAAATGTAAAGAGACCATTTATTATAGATTAAGAAGTACTTTGGCAATGGTAAATTTCATTTATAAATTACATCCAAACCATTTATAATAAGTCGAAGGATAATTTATTAAGATATAAAGCCAGGGTAAGCCTAAGTCCAACTTGACAGGGAAAGCTCAATTAAAAATAAAGGCTTGGTTCAAGTCTTAAGTTGACTGATGTTAGGGGTTAGAACTAAACTAACATTGCAGGGCAATATTGTCTATTTTTCTTTCCATAAATGGTTAACATGCATTTTTTAACTGATTATCATATAAATTGATACTTATCCATTTATAAATTGTTGTAAAGTGTTACCAATTCATCAAAACCATCTTGCCCCTAGTTGAAAGAGTAACCCTCCTAAATAAAACCTCTCCAGCTTTACCCTGTTTAATTGTTTCATTTATAATTTTAGAAAGTTTAGATTAATTTCAACATCCACACCCAATACCAATTCCAACCTGACTTGTAAAATCACAAAATAACTTAAAAGAAACCCTGTCTTACACTTTGAATTTGGCTAAAAGGCTAAAAGACTTTGACATCCATCAGTCTTTTAAAAGTTAGTTACTCCAAGAGTACATAGATTGATGCATAGGAGTAACCAGGTGAAACCCAAATAGAACACAATATTCAGAATGATTTTGACTATCACTTTACCTATTTAGGGGGAATCTGATATATTTTTATCAGACAAAAGAAGAATAATTAACAAGAAATAAACCCTGCTATACCTGGTGAAAAACAACATTCCAAAAGAAGAATGTCATGGTACCTTTATTCCTTTCACTTATCATACACATGCTATCCTGCTCCTCTCTACTTCCATGATTACCAGTGCCATCAGTCCATGGTGGTATCTGAACGTCCACCCTAATCACTATATAGGGCACTATATATAGTGGATGAAAAAGTAGTTGGCTCCAAATTTCCCACAATGCACCTTAAAAGTAGCGATCATCCATGGTCAATAGATGAGCAGATATATCCCAGAATGCATTGTGCGGAGAGCTCTTCTCACAAAGCATTATGGCCATAGGCTGACTAATAACAAAGATAGCTCAGGCACCGCACAGTGGAGGCGGAGTGACGTGACCAACGAGAAGCAAAAAATACTGATCATGTGTCAGAACTGTCAGTTAACTGAGTTCTCTATAAAGTCCATTAAATAGTCCCCACTCTATACAGTGATTGAGGGATCTAGTGGATAGGGCGGGCGTTTTGGTTTTTTTGACCTACCTCAGTGAATGAAAAAAATAATAGGTAAAGATTTACCTACTGGGAAGGTTTCATTTTCCTCAAATGGTATTAAACTATGTGGTAGATGAAGAGGACAAAAGAATCCTGACAATTGTTGTGGATTTGCATAGAGAAAATGAATATATGATAAATGTTTGTTTTGTGGAAGTGGAAAAAAAAAAACCTCCAGGAAACAAACAATTGAGTGTTGTTCCCAAAATCATTGGTGAGATTTTTTCTATTCAAAATAACTATGTTAACAAGAGAAATCAAAATAACAGGATAAAAAAAAAAAAAACAACCAAAAAACTGTTTAAAAAAAACTAAACTATGTTTTTTTTTTTTTTTTTTTTTTATCAATTTAGGGTATAAAAAACATCTGCTTGTCAGAATCATTTGTTCCTAGAGTAAAAAAAAAAAAAAAAACTTTAGGGTAAAGGGAAAAAACAGCTTTGAACATTTATAATTTGGTCATAAGAACATGCATAAAATATATTCTTTGGTGAGAACAAGGCTGCAGACTTATCACACAAACAGATTAAGAAACAAACACATTTCAGTTGAGCTTCTTGTTGGATGAATTAGGATTGCTGCGTGTCTGTTCAAACAGCTATGACAAGTGTTTTCCATTTTACCTGATAACGCTGCTAATAAACTTCTCTCAAGTCAATCCCTTAAATTTTTGGCTTTCTTTTCTCTTTACTTGGATCAAAATAAAACATAGTGCCATTGAAAATGTGCCAGAAAAAAATATAAAAACAAGTAAGAAGACAGACTTTGTGTGATTGTTTTTTTTTTCTTTCTGGATCAACATCAACTGGCATATACTAAAGACTTGTCAATCAACTTGAGACAATCGCCTTCCCTACTGTTAAATCAAAATATAGCTAGTATGTATTTTTTTATAATGTGCTGCATATCACTTTTTTAGCCAAGATAAAGAGCACCCCCCTCCCCATACATGCAAATGCTTAATCTGTATAGGTAATTAAGCATTTTGTTAACGTATCTTTGAATTGATTTAAATACAGGTTAAAGGTAGTTATTAAGCCAGTAATCAGTCTCATGAAATTGGCGGTTTGCTGAGATGAAGTCCTGTGTCGTTTTCTCTGTGTTTTTCATCTTTCTATCCATTACTGGAGCACAATCAGTGCTTGAGAGTGATGAAAGTGCCAGATGTTGTTGCTAGGAGATTTGAGCAGAGCCTCGTCTCCCTTTTTTCTGTTTTCTCTCTGAGGTGTGCGATTGTTGCCGTGATCCAAGCAGCTGTTTGAAGCCCCCGAAGAGATTACGGCTGTGCTTTAGAGTCCCTCAGCACCGTTCCTCTGTATCATGCTCCCTTATTCCGATTTCAAAAGACTGATTGTGTAGATGAAGAATGCCATTAACTTTCTCTATTTACTGATGAGTTGAATATCACCAACAAAGCAATCTATTTGCATTTGTATGTTTTTATTGTGAAAATTGAAAATAACACTCTCTTTGTGCCCCGATTCCCACTCGTTAAAATCTGCAAAGGATGAAGGTGGCAGAAAGGAAGAATTTATATGTCCCAGTAGAAAAAGGAAATCTTTAAATCCAATAGAATGCACTTAACATTTTACTCTGCATTTATCAGCCTTTGTTTCTCTTACATTTCCCTTTGTTTTATTCAGTTTTAACAAGCTTAAGTGTCAGACGGGGACCACAAATATTAAAATTCCTGTTTGCTAGTGCAAAAGTATATTATTGCTTACCTTGTAACAGTACCATTAGAGTTGGGAGCATGTATTTATCACACCTAAAATAGATTTTTTTATTTTAGTGTACAACCCTCGAGATATTTTCTTGGATATACATAGAACAAGTCTACAGCCTTTTTTTATGGATCCAGATTTGGCTGGAAATTTATATTTGATCTACTATTTTCAAATTGTTGACATGAAAATAACTGCTCGAGTAAAAATAGGATTTCAGTTTTTGTTCTTTTCAACTCTCTCAAAGCTATTCCAGTATGTCTGTTTAGATATGTATTTTTTTCATATAAACAAGGCTATAAGATTATGAAATGATAAGACTTCTGGCATATTGCATATGTATTATTCCAACAGTCTTCTGGACCTACAGTTCACATTTCAGAATCCGCTGTGTTGGGCATGAATGTGTGTTTAACCCAAGAATTTGACTGCTGAATGCTCACAGCGTTCAAGCATTAGGTATGATGATATCAACTTTAGAGGAAATAAAAACAAGGATTTTTTTTTTCTTTTAGTAATAAAAAAAGAAGGCTGTGATACTCGGACTAAAAGGGTGTTCTGTGTACTCATCAGCCTTTAGTAAGAAACAGTCTCTGTGGCGGCTTATTTTTGCAAACTGTGTTCTATAGTGGACACCTAAGGAATAACAGCCTAAACAGCTTGTGTCTAGGATACGTGTGGTCTGTGGAAATGTTAGTGGTTCCTTTTTTATTCTATAACTATCCAATGCCTTGATGGAGAGAAGTTCAGACTAAATAATGCCATTGTAGATTAAAGGTATTTAACAGAAGCTCCCGTGGAAGGTTTAACTGCTTCAGCAAACACAAGAAATACAGTCTCTTCTGGGCTTTCTACTGAAGAGTATCTATGCGTGAGAACCAGCTCAGGTCCCAAGAAAAGATGGTCCCTATAGGTAATCCCCAGTAGAGTTGTTGAGGATGATGAGGGGAGGCTGGGTGGGGAAAGTTTTCAAGAACTCCATTATCTCAATGGTTTAAGCTGGTTTACCACCATGCAATTCTGACCTTATTAGTGGACTGCCCAATGTACCATTCTGTCTGTATGCAGACTCATCATCCTAGATCAAACCAATGACAGCAATGTCATATGCACACTTCAGGGATTACAGAGACAAGTCAACTGAGGTGTAGTCATTTGTGTAAAGGGAGAAGAATGGGAAGACAACATACCCATGGGGGCTGCTGGTGCTAATTGTTCTCAAGATAAAAAAGATCTTCCTCAAACTTATCTCTGGTTCTTGTCAGTTGGAGAGTTGGTGATCCACTGATGGGTGAAAGGCAAACACAACAATGTTGGTCCATTTCTGGTGGAGGATGTTTGGGTTGATAGTATTGAATTTTGAGCTGAACACCACAAACGGGATCCTGGCATTAATCCCTAGGTGGTTTAGGTGGAAAGGGATGGAAAGGGTGTAAGCCCAGGTTGATTGCATTATTCAAGAGCGAGTGTACCCACAAAGCAAACTGCAGGGTGAAGGATGCTTTGATACCAGTTGCTATAAGGGATTACCTGACCATAGATGTCTTCGGTCATTTAACCATGTGACGGTGTATTTCTTGGGGAGTGGATTGTTAGTGAAACCCTATAAGCTGGGAATCTTATACGGCTTCAGAGGTTTTTTGCAGGTCTGAATAAAGGTGGAGATACAGCTGGTCATTGAAAGTGTTCGGGTGTAAGTTAGACATACTGATCTTCTGACATTTGAAGGCTTATTTCTATCTTTGCCAGTGATCCTAAGTGCAGTTGCATGGTCAGAGGGAGGTAGTTGTAAATATGTTGGTGGGAGGTTGTTGTAGTCGCTTTGCGGTCATTATTCATAAATGGCTGGCGCCTCATTCTACAGAACAATTCAAACATTCATTACATGGTGTATGGTTGGGCTCTTGCATATTGAAATCATATTAGTATTTCTACTATAATGCAAGAGTAAAATGGTTATTTGTGTTTCAATATATTTCCAGTGTGTCATAATAAACATGTCGTGAAAATCCTCAGTCATTCGGGTCATGGCAACCACAAACAGACAGAAGGTTTGAAAGAGGCACTGATCTCTATTTATTCACTGGATTGCTCATTGCCCGTTGGTAGTACAGGGTTGAAGTGAAGCCACTGGTCGCCATATTGGTACTCCCTAGTTAGACCTGTTGCAATGTAAACAATATGAGTGCTACAGCATCAAATAACAAGGATGTTCTCATTTTCAGGGGGGCTTAAGACTTTTAGAATAAAAATAAATTCATCACTTCGACACATACTTGGTGTTTCATAGCATAAATAGATTGGTTTAACTTATAATAAAAAATAGGCACATCGCATAGTCAGAATGAAGTCTATAAATCATATAACATACCATATTATACAAATCCATCACAACAAAATTAATTTGCTAATGGAGCATAATGATTCTGATGTGCCAAAAGTCCTAAATTGATGATGTGTGTCTATTAGACATGTATTGATGACATTGTTGTGGTAATCACATATTACATATGATTTTCAAGATTTTACATCAAGACTCAATTACAAGTGCATGTCTGGTAATGCTATAGTAATTACCTATTTGCAAATTTTGCATGAATAATGGCATATGCTTTTATGCTGTGTCTGTGCTTTAGCCTTTAAAAATGTTTTAGTTTCAGCACGACTTTTTCAAATGAGAAATACAACAAACACAACAAAAGTGTACAAGTCAATTACTTTCTATTTACTCTACTTTCTATTATCTAATGTTAGACACAATGTCAATGGCTAACTCAGTCAATATCTTCTAATCAGTCCAGGATATCCTGATTAATGTTACACTACGTACTATACTATGCGATACATCGTCATATATATGGGATTCTTGGTTAGTACATCAACTGACTGTGAAATTACCTGTTAAACATCTTCCCACGGTCGACAAACTGATTGTTGTTGCAGTCAAATGCTAAACACGTAGGTATATTTACTGTGAATCTCTGTGGGAGGAGGGAGTACCAATATGGCAGCCGGTGGATTCGCTTTTTTCGGCCGTTAGCAATCCAGTGAATAAATAGAGATCAGTGGAAAGAGGCATTAAGGAAGCCATCTTTGTGAAAAGAGAAAAGCCATCACTGAACCGAGGGGAAGGATTGCGGTTTCAGCTTCCACGCATTTACAAATAAAGGAACCCATTCCCAAGAAGTTACATACAGTACAGTAAGCCCTCCCATTATGATTCTTAAGACCAGTCACAGAGTCCATGCAAACCTAAGAGCTACAATAATCCAGAAGAACAAAGAGGGGCTATTTGAATATTATCTAATTTGGAATGTGTGCAGGTGGTTGGTCCCCCATGCTACTTAAATACTTGAGCGCTCCAACTAGATTTTGCTTTGCTATGAGCCAACAGAATTGACAAAGATTCCTGGATAGATGTCGAAAACTCTTCCAAAAAAACAAAGCGAAAGTCTAGTTGCCTTCTAAATTAAGCCTGTTTGTGGTGTTATAATAAAGGATATTAGATATATTACCATGGTAATAAATGTGTGTCTTCTTTTTTTATTTCTCCCTGCGTTGTTATTTCTGTTTGAATCCTAGATTATTTGATTTTCATTTCTGTGCATTAAATACAATGCTTTTCCGCTACGTTTCTATATTAGTTTAGTATAAACATAAACTTTTTAAGGATGTTATCTTATTTCCATTTTATTGGTGTGACATCTATATCTGTAATATATTTGATAAAATACCTAAGAACTTTTGCAACTTTAAAGTAAAAAAAACAGCTGTGTGAAAAATTTAGATATTTGATTGTTGTCAACTTTACCTCAGTTGAGTATTTATTGTACATTTAAAAAAAAAAAAGTATACATGCATCCAAAACTATTCCATCAAGTTTATCTAACAGTTTGATCATACAACTTGTAATGCCAAGTCAAAAAAGGGTCAAAACATTTTCTTTGCTACCCTTTTTTTCTGCAGCTGTCTCTACACATACTGAGGGTGAGGACAGGATCCAAGTACTTCTGCTGGTGGAAAGTGGAAGGTAGGACTGTTTGTTTTTAAAAGGAAATGGGAAAATTGGTGTTATATTTATTTCTATAGCAACAGTGCAGTATATGCACAGATCAACATTGTTAGCTTTGACTATTTGTCTAGTTATCCCTAATGCACTTGATGAACTGTAGCCATCTGTGGTACTTAAAGACATGCCTTAGATGAGTAGAAGGGGATTAAGATGGCAACAATCTGCAGCAAAAAATTCTCACTCCTTTTTAGAATAATGCAACGAGACCTCACCACAACGGAGCTAATTGCTATTTGTTTGTGTGTTTTTGATCAAACCTCATGGGAAGCCTGCTTTTGTTTATAGATGTGTGCTTAGTAGAAGCGTGTTTGGATTCTTTTCATCGTGTCGGTTGTTTTTTTAAATGATTCACAAGTGCTTTTTCCAAACATGTAAGCATTAGGTGATGTTTAGTCATGCTTTCAGCTCATAATATCTTTCCAACAGAACGCTTTACATCCACGGCTTCAACAGGATGGACTTTGCTCTGTGGCACTCAACAATCACGATGGCTGCAGGCACAGATGGAAGGGCACTTGGTGACCAGCAACTGACCAAAAATGGCGTCCCTATTATAGTTGACAGCTGCATTGCTTTTGTCACTCAGTACGGTGAGTTGCAACATGTTTACCTAAATAACTGGGGTTTGAAAAAATTAGTTCTGTATGAATAAATCACATTTTCTTCTCTTGAGAAGCTGATTCATCCAATGGACGTGTTTTTAAATTGTTGTTTGGGACACTGTTGTGACATTATATTACCTCGATTTGTATTTTATTTGTGTTTTTTTAGAAAAGAAACAAACAAAAAAGAATAGTTTAATATTCACTTTGCTCTCAATGGGGGACTGCCCTTTACAAAATATGTAGGTTTCAAAAGTACTTTTCAAAAGTATTTGTAACCCATATAACACAAATGTTAACTTGTTTTGTCTGTATTTTGGATAATTATTATAAAAGCTTGTTCTCGAGTTATAAAAGATGATATATGTATATTTACCAGACTGACAGCTCTTGCCTAGATACTATTATTACTGGAGATACAATGCTGTCATGCATTTCATCATAGCTGTTGGGAAGAAAACTTTAATTTAAGAATTCAAATAAACTTTTTTATGAATTAATGCCCTGCTTTATACAAAAAGTGTGTCACAAAAGCTGTGAAAATAGCAGATCTAGTTCAGCACATCATATTGGTTAATATAAGCTGACAAAATGTGCAATAAAGAAATGGTTTTAGACGTATAAGGTTTCCATTCAAAAGTAAATACTTCCTAATCTACTATTAATTATTATGCATTACACACAGATCAAAAAAATCTTCATTGCTCCAAAAAAGCAAAGAACAAAAACATTGTTTTTTCTTCTTAGACAATTTTTGCCCCTTTGTTACCACTGCTCAGGGTTCAAAGTAGATTTATATTCACATGGTAATGATATAAAAACAATACACAGAGAACCTACATAACTGCCTTGTAAGTACATGACAATCATACCTAAATTGAATGAATATATTAACTAAAATGTTGAAATATTTAAAGAAAACAGAGAAAATGTTTTAATGACAATACAAGGAAACATTGTATTTCAATAGATAGAAACAAGAACAATGAGAGACAAATATTCAAAAATCTAAGTACCTTTTCAACTGGCTCTTTATCCAAAAATAAACAGTATGCAATAAAAATATATGGTTTGGATATAATTTAGGGATTCCTTTTGGTAGAAATTAAATAATTTTTAGTATCACCTTTTGTGATCTGGAAGAAATAAAATTAAGTCTTGATAGTGAGAAGAAGAAATAAAATATTGATAGTTAGACAAAGGAATTTTTTACGCTTGGCAGAGGATGATCAGCCACATAGTTTATTAAGTAGCGAGAGCAAGAAGAGCCATACTGCGGAGAGCAAACCATCAGTGTGGAGCATAAACCGCAGACTCTGAGCTATGTGCGTGCAAAGATACATTTCTGCACAAGCAAAACTGGAAGAGGAGAGTTTGTCAGTTGAGCATGCAGTACCGGACCATTCCGGGTTATTTTCATCACTGCAGTTGCTGCCACACTTCATCTGTGGTCATGCAGAATGTGCAGCGCTGCATGCCAGGTGGACGGGATGAGCAAACAGGACGCAGCAGCACGGCTGATACTGCTTAACTTGTCTTAACAGATCACAGCACTGATGAATTTTAAACATCGGACCGACCACCCACAAATTTTTATTTAGTCTTGTCTCATTGAGGAAATCTCAAACCTATCACTATCATGTTTTCGTCGTCAAAGATCCACGTTTAATTTGTCTGGTTTTTCTTTATCGTCATAAAAAAAGTAGCTATAACAAATTAATTTTGTCAACTAATGTTGATGAAAACAACACTGATTGAAGGCAAATATTAACTTTATTTGGATTGAGCTTTTACATATGCATAGATACACGTACACATATATATATATATATATATATATATATATATATATACACAGAAGAGCTATTTATGTATATATTTTATATCTTTTTATTATTATGTTTTATCTTTATTATATTGTGTAGTTGGATGTGTGTATATATTATATAAAACTGTAACTGGAGCGTGTAACAAAATTAATTTCCCTCTGGGAATATTAAAGTATTTCTGATTCCGATTCTGAAAAAAATACCTTACACTTTTATACACTTACACTACCAACACTTATATTACTTTAAATGTCATTATATACAGGTAAAGTATTAAAATCCATCATAAGGTGGTTCAAGTAAAATCAGTATTCTGCTGTTTTCTTAATAAATCACCACATTCTTCATCCAGGTTTGTGCCAGAAGGGGGTCTACCAGACTCCCGGGGACCCTGCTCGTGTGTCCCTCCTTCTGGAGGAGTTCACTCGTGATGCACGCAATGTGAAGCTGAGGAAGAAGGAACATAAGCTAGAAGATGTAACGGACACCCTGAAGAGCTTCTTATCCCACACAGAGGATGCACTTCTGACCAAGGAGCTCTATCCATACTGGGTGTCAGCTTTGGGTATGTGAGGTGAAAGGTAGTGTTTGGAAAGACTCAAAAGCAGAATACCAGGCTTTCTGAAAAAGATGACTTTTTTCTTTTTCAGTATACAGAAATGTGCTTTTAACTAATTTATGACTTTATTTCAACTCTATGTCAGCATGAAATCATAAGAGAAACAACCTCAGTCAAGAACAATTAGCATTAGTTTGTATTTGGTACAGTTTTTCTATAATATATATGCATACAGGCTTTATATATACATAAAACCAATATTAAAAACGAGGGCAAATGTTTTAAGTTACACCTGATGCGCTTTTTTAACTGTCAGAAAATTACAGGTTGTGCAACCACCCTTATTGGCTGAAATAGTGGAAATTCCTGGCTTTTTGGTACATCGTTCATACACATCCTTCAAAATAGTGTGCTTCTTTCATTCTTAAATTAGTTTAGATGTATGTTTGAGACCATGAGACTGTTTAGCAACTGTTGCTTACTGGGCCATGTAATCATCTAGTAATCCAAAAGTTGTTCCATGTGAGTGTCAGGGTGCCTTTAGGGTAACTGAATCCATATTTATCCATATTTAAATACAGTATATGAAGCCATTTATTAATTTTCTTCACATGTTTTCTGTGCGGTTTTTGCAGACGAAAAGGAGGAAAAGCAGAGGGTGAAGAAATATTCAACTTTCATAGAGAGTTTGCCAAAAGTCTACAGGTCGACCCTTAATGCCTTGCTCCAGCATCTGTACAGGTATGTGCGATCAAACTCAAGTCACGATACATTTAGTCTGGTGCGTATACTGCAAGTCAGGAGAAAGGCATTTTAATTTTAACACCTTGAAAAGAAAATTATAAAGAAAGAGCTTTTAAATATGCAAATCAGGCACTTTCAGACACGTAAAGGTTATGTAAAATACATTATATATGATTATGCATGTATTATTTGCATATCCTGATTTGAATAAATTTTATTGTGTATTTATGCTAAAAGTTCTAAAACAAAATTGCTTCGGATATTTTTTTTTTACAAAATGAGAGTTTAAAAATGAAATTCATCAAAACAGCATTCATATCTTACAAGTGTAAGATGATTTCCCAATGGAAATGCATTCTCCAGCCTGTGTTAACCTTGTCTCTTTTTTTTAACGCTATTGAACTTTTTTTGAATGGCAACTCAAAAGGGTGCAGCTCAAAGTGTTGGAATTTGTTTGACTGAATGAATGTGCTTAAATATATACACTCTATGGTTCTAACATGTTTCGGTAAATATGAATTCATTTGAAGAGGTAGTACAAAGCTTAACAGGGCTGGCAATAGTCTTGTATAAGGAGAACAAGTACGGTAAAAGTAACAAACAAAGAGCATGAATTAAGGTTTATGTTTTTTAAGTGGCCATGTTTTTATTGTTTTCCAACCTTATAAATGTCTTTCAAAGATTTTCTTTTGAGATTTTGCAGATTTCCTACCAATTCCTGTTGCTTTTAGACCTTTTCCTTTTCAGCATATCTATGCATGAACAATCTAAATTCAGCAGACAGTCTGGGAACTGGCTTATTAGCCTTTTTTGATGTTGGTCCTTAGAAGCAAAATATAACTAATACTTTATAACTTTAAGCTTGTTTTGTCTTTAAACAAATTGGTCACTTCCTCTTACGTTTAAAAGACTAAACGTGAACCACAACTCCCCAATCACCTTTGATTTGCTATTTTTCTTTACTATTTAATGTATCGTCCCTTCCTTTCTGCAAAAAAATACTTTCTATGCTTAGTTTAATCTATCTTTTGTTAAGTTTTTCCTTTTGCCAATCTTATTTGGTTTCGAAGTCATAGTTATAAATACTGTACAATGGGTAAGCTGGCAGGTTCTTCAAAATGCAAGCTTAATTAGAAAAGGCTGTTTACGGTTGAAGAAACTCTGTCCTTGGGTTGAAAATGCTGAATAAATTCCTTATTGTTTGTACCATTTGCCCATGTTTCCCGTCTCAAACAGATTGTGTGACACATTATTTAAAACGCCTGCAATTAGCAAACATATTGCAGAACTCCTTGGAAAGAATGCCTCTGTTTATAGCTTAGCATGGGTTTTTTTATTTATTTATTATTATTTAATGTTATTCCCCTAAGTTGCTAGACTTGAATATCTGAAATTTTATATTATAGCTTTAAATAAACAGAAAATCTAGCTTTATTGTTAAGCTTACTGGTGTTAAACAGGAATATAGTATAGAAAAAACAACACAAATTAGCTAAACATCTGAACAATGGATAGAAAGTTTAAGAGAAGGCCAGCTTCACTCTCTGGACCTTGTCCCACTGAAGCTAAGCACCACCAACCTGTTCTTCAACCTTTAATTAGATTAAGAAGCCAACACTCTGCTATCTTGATGTCTTTTTCACTGATGCTCACTTTACACACCTCTCCCTAAGATACCTCCCATGGCGTGTTGTCTCTTAGCTGTTAATATATAGACTGCTTTAGACTGCTTCATGAATGTCTAACTCACCTGTGCTGAGTTTGGCCCAGAGCCTTTTATTTTAATCAATGTTGTCTATGCTGTAAAGATGTAGGCTGCTGGTGCTAAGCTGTCTACGGATGTATCTTTACATTCAGGTGTTGTTTTTTTTGTTAAGCACTTTTTCTTTCCCGGTTCAGGATTCAGCAGTCCTCCCACCTCAACGAAATGCCAAGTGAAAAACTGGCCGCTGTCTTCTCCTGCTGCCTCTTCCAGACTCAAGGACAGACTTCCCAGGAAATAAACGTGATCCGTGACCTAATCAGTAACTATGTTACGCTTTTTAGTGTAAGTAAAAAGTAGTTTGCTACTTGTTAAAAGTTTATGCAATATTTAATATTGATGGTTTAAAAAAAAGAGATGATTTTGAAATTTTGCCTAAGAAGAAAGCCAAGTTATACTGACTTGAGATGGGTCTTCCTCCTGGGAAGTTAGGTAACATCCAACTTTTCATTGCATAAAGAATCGTTGCATAATTTGTTGAAAAAAATACCAGTATACTAGCTGCTACTTTGCATTGTGTCATATACAGCTGCCAACTTCCTTCTCCACATACAACCTGCACACACTGCCTCCCCGAGACAAAGAAAAGTTCAATAAAAAGAAGATTGTGGAAAAAAAAAAATAGGAGGTCGACTTGAACCAAATACTAATAATGAAATTCTCCTTTTAAAATCTTTTATTTTAAGTAGCTAATTTCATCTTAATGTTCTACTTGTTCACCCTATTTTTCTTTTATTTCATATATACATAATTCAAACACAGGGAATAAAAGAAAAGCCTCAGCTGTTAAAGGCTGCTTTTTGCCATTAGAACAACTCTATCTTCTAATATAACCTTTCCCAAGGTTTGACCATATAATGTCTTTGATCAATTTCTCTTTGCACAATTCTTTCAGATTATTACAGGTTATCTCTTAGGTTTCCTTCTCTAGGATTTAGGTACAGGGCCTTTGAACAAGCTTAATTTTGTGTCTGGTAAAAGCTTTCATTCAAAGGTCAATATGCTGCTGGTGTTTTGCATTATCCAAGTGTGCTTGAGCTTAAGGTGATGGCTTGACATTCTCCTTCTGTTAAAGAGCAGAATTTATGATTCCATCAATTAAAGTTAGTTGTCCAGGTCCTGGAGCAGCAAATCATCAGTGTTTTTTATTGGCAAATATGAGACGGCCCTATATATACACACACACATACATATATTTTTTGACACTCTAGGATGCTGTTTTTGCTTGATCTCTTACCACTTACCATAACTGAGGCAAATAAGTTCTGCAGTGCATTATGTGTTGTTTTTTCTGTGACTTTCTCGAGTAATCATTTAAGCGCTCTTTGTTGTTGTGTTTTTTGTACGTTGTCTGCTCTCTCTTACCATAGCCTGTTGGGTACTAAAGCCTTAAAAATTACTATTTAGATGGTTATGTGTCAGAAAATTTATTTCTTATTTGTTCCTATTTTTTTATTATTTTTTTTTTAAGATTGGGCTGGGATGTGTTTTGCTTGGATCTTTTGTCCTTAGTTTGTGCTGCAGTATAGCTTTTTTGTGTGATTTCCAGATCAAACCGGTTTAGGAGTTAAGGATATTCAGTAGAATTTCACTAATTTTTTTCACGCAAGACCATAAGCTTTTGATAGCATTTTTACCCTTATAAGTGAAATTGTTTCTTCCTTATTTAATGACATCAGTAGAAAATCATGCTTACCTTTATACCCATCCATTCATTTTCTGTCACTTATCCATCAAGGGCAGATGCCTATGCCTATGAAAGGTGGGATACACCTTGGCCAGGTTGCCACTCTACCCCAGAAATGCACATAGACTTATAACTACAGATCCAATATCTGGATCGGATATTGGTCATTTAATATCCACTATCAAATCAATGGCATGATAGTGGAAAAAGAGGAATAACAGTTCCATGTTAAGTGCATTGGATTTAATATCCAATATCAAAATGATAGTGGAAATTAAATCCAATGCACTTAACATGGAACTCTTATTCCTCTTTTTTGCTACTTATTTATTGATGAATAATATAAACTACATGTATGTTAATTTTTTACCTTTTTTTTAACAATGTGTTAAAATGTGTTCATTCATGAAACAGTTAAATTGGATCCAAATCGGCTGATATGCTCAGCCGGTATCGAATCAGAAAAAACTGGATGCATCTCTACAAATGATCATGCAAACACACACTCAATCCTAAGGGTAATTTAGAGATGCCTATGAACCCAAGTATGGAAGGAAGCTGGGGTACCCAGAGAGAACCCACACATGTATGGGGAGACATGCAGACTCCATGCAGAAAGACCCCTAGGCCGAAGTTGAACCAAGGCAGCAGTACTACAAATTACATCACCATAATAGTTGATAAATGTAATTATAAGTGATAAAATATTCTGAAATATTATATTAAGAAGTCTTGAAAAAGCACAAAACTTTTTTTTAATTAAACAGAATCTGAATGATCTGGAATGTAACCATATTGTGTATCTAAACCAAGATGCAGTTATGACTTTCTTTATAACTGAAACATCTGGTCATCAGAACTATTCCTGCCATCTCTCTACAACCAGCTTTACTCTTTCCTGATTCATAGATGTGTAGGAGAATGGTATAGGATCACCCTTACCCTTGCAGAGCTGCATGGCACACAGGATACGCAGCACAGCACAGCTGCTAATTTCCTCATAAAGCTTCTCGATATTTCTCTCTTTTCAGATGTTACAGAAGCATTCGCTACAAATCGTTTCGAGACGCCATAATTTGCATGGCAAATAGCCATAAAGCGCAGAGCGAATGCACTCAAAGTGACATAAAAAGAGAGAAGATGTCTCAGTAATTAAAGTTTTGGGTTTGTGCCGGATGTCGTCGGCAGGCTCTATTATCAGGTCCAAACACACACATTGAGTTTTGAGAGTCCCCCTCCTCTCCCGCTATCTTACCCACCATTTCTATAACTAATAAAAGGGATTGTTTTTTGAAAATAATAAAGAAGTTTGAAAAAAAGTTAGAAAAAGAAATGTAATTTCCCCAACAGATCTTTAAGGGAGAAGACTAATCACTTGGAGCTGAGCGGTATTAACACTCACAGCCAACTTATTCTTGAGAAATATTTCCATTAAGGACCTGCTTCTCCTGCTAATTTTAAGCCCCTCCTTAAGTGTTGGATAGACCTGGCCTTGTGTTTTATATTCATTGTGTCTCTCAAAGGTACCAACTCACCTTTGAACATTTTTAAGTAATTTCACCGTTTTTGTTTGTTTGGGATTTTTCTTTTTTTGGAAAGGAGTAGGTAACTAACCAACACAAATCATATGGGTGTTTAAATTTCCTTCCCAGATGGAAGCCACTCTAGTTGACGATCCAGTCCAGGTGGCCAACCAGTTCAACCAGTTAAGGAGCCCAAAAAAATTCCAGCCGCAGTTTAAAGAGCTGCGCTACAAGATCTCCATACATTTTTCAATAACTTAAACATCTTATGTCTAAACCTAAACATTTAAAATTTCTCACATCAGTTTTTTTTTTTTTTCTTAACTGATTGCTTGCACAAAATGTAAGAAACAGCTTTAACCACAAAATGACCTCAGGATCACGAAGTAAGGCAGTGCCCCCTTTTCCAACTTTGTACAAAGCTGCAAAATGGTGCTTTAAGTTTAAAAGTGTAAAATGTGACAGTAGTGACTGGCATAGTAAGCAGACAGATTTCTTATTTCGTTCATAAAACACATACGAATTCTTCCATTTACATTAAAAATCTCTTACTCAGTAATCACCAGGGCTTGGAAGTATATATTCTTGAGTAACTTTATGAACAACAAGTTTTTCTGCTATTGTTATAATGCATTATACTTTTTACATTAGTCATATTTTTTCAAGTAACGCTACTTTATTTTCACCTGTTCACCTGTAGTTACTTCATAAAATGAACAAAAATGTTTTTGTCAAAAATAATCCAGATGTAGAGTTTGTATAGAACCTTTATTGTTCAGCCTGTTGTCCCATTAAGAAGTCAGTTATTATGCTGTAAAGAGAGACTCACATTGGGAATAGACACAAATGAAATAAGTTCTTTGGTGGTCAGGACACATGATGCTGTAAGTCAACATAAGCTTGGATATGGAAGGTAATTTAGCACATTTACGTGTCTCGGGAATGTGCATTCACTTATACGCAGGTCGACTGCAACTGGTTAACGTGGAATATTTACGATCGTTTGCAGTTTAGAACATTTGTTGAATCTGATGTGTTGCGTTAGTAAAAGTACACAGTGGGAGAAAGCAAGAGAAATCTGCGACAAGAACATGAAAATGACGCTGCATGAGGCCCCATATATAGAATATATATATTGTATTTTCCGAACTATAAGCCGCTAATTTTTCCCACGCTTTGAACCATGCGCCTTATAAGTAGGTGAAGCTTTTCTGTCGATTTTTTTCTATCTGCTAGAGGAGGAAGTCAAAGTTGGATAGCAAAGATGACAGGTGTGACAATTGAGCTTTCGGCAGATGTCGTCAAAGTTTGGCCGATGTGGTGAATGGAGAAGCTGGGCCTTCGCCTTAATGAAGAGCATCTTGACAAATGATTGGCTTTGGAGAAGGTGCTGTCCTCATC
>NW_015151867.1:28988-58584 GCF_000732505.1 Cyprinodon variegatus
GTTTAAAAATAATAAAATTTTAAACTGATGTGTAGATCACTTTTGATTCAGTATTTGAGGCTGCAAATGTCATCTTTTTTTTCTTGTTATGGCAGAGTAAGGGACGGGGTTGTGACTGATGTGTGTGCTTTGCAAACAGGCAATGATGACGTGTCATGAGGAGATAAAAATGTCTGGTTTAACTAGGTTAGTGTTCCTTCCAATTAAATATCTGCAAAACAGCTGAATGAAATGCAGTCAAAGTGTAAAGCGTCTTTGCTTGAAAGAGGTGGAATGGGGACGGGAGTGGAAATAATTCAGACGTACAGTAAAATATTTTTTTTACTCCAAAACTCCATAAACTGCATTCAAACGAAAACCTGGACAGTGTCCTGCTGGCACGAGCCACAGCAAACTGGGGGGAAAGCCACATGTGGCTTGAGAGCCACGCGTTGACGACCCCTGATCTGGTTTGAGTCGTATGTTGTATGTCAGGTATGCAAGCTGTTTTTGCACAGTTCTAAGTAATATTTCTTACACATGTCAAAAGATTCCCACCTGAGCTGGGGATCTTTGTGGCTCCTCCAAAGTCTTGAAATACTGTTTATTATTTGGATGCTGTTATGAAATATATCTGCTCTAAACTACTCAACAACCTTATTCCTAACCTGTCTGTTGTTTTCCTTGTACTTCAAGCTGCTGCCTGTCAAATGTAATTATTTACCGGTAACAGACTTTTAAGACCTTTGAAAAACAAAGCATTTATGCTACAAGTGACATCTGCTCACTAATTTGATTACTTCTAAGTTAAATTGGGTTTACTGGAATTTACGTAGAGTTGTCGGAGTAAAAGAGTTCTGATTTATTTAAAAAAATGTTGTCCTCTTTTCATTTAACTTTACAAATTAATAAACTATTAATTGCCAATATATTACATTTAAAGCAAATATTATACAACTACAGGCTGACTTTGTGTGTGTTTAGGGGGGATGTCCAATTGTGTGTGCTGATATGTTTCTATGTTGTCTCAAACAGGTCAATGAAGAGCAGGTGCAACAGATGGAGACAGAGAATAGCTTCATCATCCGCTGGAATGAAAAAAAGGACACAGCGGTAAGTCGACCCACACAACCCTTATAGAAATGCATGTTCAAGAGCGTCTAGTGTGTACGTGTGTGTAGCTTTGTGTGCACATAGTTCTGTCTGCATGCAACAGGGGACTCAGATGTAGGATTCGTCGCTCTCTTGTTGTTTTTTCTAGCAGAAATGAGCAGGGGATGCAAAGGGAACAGAAGCCGGGATTTTGTTCTCGTTGACCTTTACAGCAGGTACTTTACGCCTGAATGATGGGAAAAAAAAGTCTCTTGGTTTAAATAAGTTAGTGGAAAATTAAATCCCGTGGTGCCGCTGAAATACGAATGGAGCTGTTTATGAAGGTTTTTCTGCCCCCACAATCTTCTCTCAAACCTGTCCTTTCTGCTTCATAGCACGTCGGGCCTGAGGGTAACTCATAGGAAAGCTTGTGCAGGTAACAACTGCACAGACTAAGATGGGTGTTCAGGTTTTTGTGTTGAAATAATACATTTTAAAATGGGAATGTTATTTTTCATCTTGATATTTCAAGTTATTTAGATTTCTGGAAAAATAAAGGTTGTGTCATTTATATTACATTAAGTTAATGCAGTTTTGTGCCTATATCTTGGGGATAAAATTGCATGCTGCAGAGATACTCTGACTAATTTATTGGAACATTAATCATCTTACTTTTCTTTTCCTTTGTCACTTGCTTTTAGGTGTTATTTCTGTTGGTGTTGAGGTGCCCTTGTTTGTTGTCTAAAAGCTGAACACAGGGTTCCCTCATATTTTGGACAATTCTGTTTTTTAATACCAGTCGCTATCAGTGTTTCAGACCTTAGATAAGATGCATGATCCCATCGGCATATAGGATTTTCTTTAATCCTCTTTTATCATCCTCACCTGCATGACTGCACTCAGCCACAGTAAGCTTTAACAAGTCAGAATTATACCCTGTAACTTGGACATGCAAACTTACAGATAATAAAACCTGGAAAAAGAATTCTAAACAAACTCTTTAGAGTGAAACAAATATTGAAATAGAATATTTGTTTTATTATCTTAGAGTTTAGCAAAGTTATTTACTATAACCATAGTAAAAGACTACATCACAATCTCTCGAATGCTGGATGCTCACCTTTTTTTTTATTTGACTTGTTGGTGCCTGACAATTTATGCAGTGTTGTATTTTCATAGACATTTTTCCTCGTTATGCTAAATATGTGATGCCAGTTTTTTAAATCACAAGAAATAAACCCATTTAATGTAACAGTTAAAAGTTACACCGTTAATAAACGAAATTTTACAGCATTTCTCGAAATCTCTTAACAGAAGGGCAGGTTTCATATTTATAATTATTTTATCTTTAGGAGACAAAACTTCATCAAAGTGGACTTTTAGGGCATTTTATAAAACATAAAACCTCATAATGACTCCAGTTAAATTTACAATAAAAGATGAAGCCAAATTCTACTTTTTTATTGTTGGTAGCAGGGAAAGAAAATCGTAAAGCTGTGAAAATCAGTGATTAAAAAAACAACTGAAATTCCGTTTAATGTGAAAGCTTAAATAGGCTTCAGACATACATGGAAAAGCATGCATAATTACTGCAAGTCCAACCTTTATAAATCTGTGGGTGGCAAATTACATTTTCATAAACTTTTATCATGTGAGAGTGGTTAGGAGATGTGTTGCAGTAAAATGGAAGAATTCAGAAAAATGCATTTGACTATATGGCTCTTACAGTGTTCTTGAAAATGTTTTATGCAATATTTCCATCATTTTCTAGACCTAATTAGCCGAGGATATGCGCACAAAAAAACTAGAACTTTGACTTATAATCTGCTTTCAATGTACAGACATTCTATATTTAAATCTCGTCTTTATGGCTTTTAAGTGTTCATCAGAAAAACAGCCTTGAGATAGAAATTTATATCCGTGGTGTTTCCAGTCCAATATGTTCATTTTACAATATAAACAACAAATGTTTCAATTTAATTTCCTGCAGTCATTTATAAAGGAAGGAAGGAAGGAAGGAAGGAAGGAAGGAAGGAAGGAAGGAAGGAAGGAAGGAAGGAGGACAGAAAGAAGGCATTGAATCTATAAATATTTCTCTAAACTCTTAAGCCTTTACTGAACCAATATAACATAATTGTTTCACTCCTACTAAAATTATCTAACGGTTCCTCCTTCACATTTCTTGTTTTGCACACCATACGTTTTCCTCCCTCATACAATGTGGTGAGTGCACATGCTAACAGTGCTTTTGTCTTAACTTCAGATCCTACTTGGCAAACATTTTTTTATAGTTTCTCCTCATAAAAAAAGATACAAAAATCAACAGTGGAATAAAATAACTTTTACCTTTGGTTTAATTACCTCTTCATCTTGTTTTCATTTATTGTTATTTTAGCAATAGAGAAATACTGAAGCTGACAGTCAGCAGCAGGATTAAATATTAATATAGGAAAACATGAATGTATTTGAAGAAGCAGTTTTTTTTAGATATGGATGTGTCCTTTTTTTTCCTTTTTGATTACTTAAGGCACATTGAAGGGTAAACTAGCTCTAAGTAAAATGTATTTGGCAAATAAAACATGTTTTTTCCATTTTTTTTTTTTTTTTGTCAGCAGAAATGATTTTGGCCTTTTGAACTCACTAATGGGTGCCATTATTGCTAGTTTTCTTATTATTTAATCTTGAACACTGAACTTAATAGAAGCAAAAGGGGCAACAATATTCCATATTTTAGATATCCTTACATTTTGGAGCACATATGATAAACTTTTACAGTAATTTTGGAAGGCATTCATAGTTTACCACTTTTCAATTAGTATGGGAAAGCTTGAGTCCCAAATCCTTACAAAAAAGGCTATACTGTAAGAGCTTTTCCAGAGCGGTGAATGTCTATAACCTGATTTCAAATCCTTTCTTTCATTTTTTCGGTGCTTAATGGTGTGCTCCTTTTTAAAATACTATAGCGTACTACCTGAAAAAGATTGGTCTGTTGAATCATGTTATCAGTTTGCCTTTGTCTGGAATAGCAATTCTTTGATGTCCGGAAAGATTTAAGAGAGACAAAAGGGCTAAAAGGAAGAAGAAATCTATGAGGGAGCAACTATATTTTCACTGCTCCATATTCTGCAGGTGAAGGTCCCGAAGGTCCTTATATTAAAGGCAGGGATTGGCAGAGATGCATCCTTGAAAGGACAAAATAGCTAGGTGTACATTGGGGAGTAGGTGAATCAGTGATATAATGAGGTGCAGGCAGTGTCTTGCCTTTTAAGCTGGTACTGACTCTAAAATCAATACCCTACATTTACAACCAGCACGGGCATGGTTTTAATTAACTACAAAAATGCCTTGATTCAATCTAATTTTCCTCACTTGCAGCTCCACAGATTCAGCAGCCTCAAAGAGATCTCTCTGCCTTCACACAAAAGTGAATAGCAGGAGGGAGAAAGAACAGAGCGTAACAACGTGGCTCCATATCCGCATGTGACATTTTCACAATTACAGCTTTTTGCTCCATTGGTTTAAATGACTGTAATTTCTGAGTCATTTTAGGGCCATAAGAGTCAGAAGGGGGCCTATCCCTCTTATTGTAAGACAGCTCAAGTCATTAATGGACCTCGCTTCACCTGCCCATTGAAATGACAAAGGGAATGTTACCTTAACTTCAAGGTAGCTAAAGAAAAAGGAATCCCTTCATGCTCACTTAGTTTTCCATTTTCTGAAAAGGGTAAGAAAAAGAACCAGTAAGTCATCAGAACCTTGGAAATTTAGAATCATTTTACTAAATATAACTTAATTAAAGATATGACTGTATTTGACAAAACCTTAGGATCTTTAAAGAAATTTATAATGTTCCTTTTAGTAATTGCAGTTCCAAACTATTAATTTCAACCTCATATCTGTCAACTGTTATAAGTAAAAATTTCACCTCTGTTATTGAAAACTGAAAATTAGTTTAATTTATAACAGAAGTTTGGTCAAATGTTTCAAGAAAGAACACAGTGCATGATTCGGGGTTTCAAATGAATTGCTATCCCATCCCTGATCCAGTGAAAGGTATAGGTGAACTAAGCTTGAGCCTGGGCCCCCCAAACATGCAGGGACCAACCAGAAGTTCTTGAATCTTAAGGTAGACAATTGGTCAAAAATATTATTTATTGAGAACAATACTACTTTTCACTGCAAAAATGATCAAGAAATTAGTCAACATTTCTTAGATTAAGTGTATTTACCTCTGATTTAAGTAGGTAAATAAGGTGATCTGCCAATGGAATTTGACATTTTACTCTTGAAATAAGATAATTGGATAATATTTGCTTTTTTAAAATGGAAATTGTCTTGTTCCATTGGCAAAGTGTCTCACTTACCTAATCAATTCATGGAAAAATGCACTTATTTTAAGAAAAAAATTTGTTACTTAGATTAACATTTTTTTTCAGTGTTGAATTAGAGCTGGTTGATATGACTTCAAATCAATATGATAAATAAACGCACAATAAATGTTCTGGCTCCTTTATCAGAAATAAAGGCATGTGCAGGAAAAGCAACTTATCTATTTATTAGATTAGATTAACATCTTGTACCCATTCAGGTTTAAACATTCAAATATGTCTCATTGAGCAGGAGAAAATGTTACCTCTCTTGCAAACATTTCTTAATGGAGCCTTTTGTACATCTTTGAATTCAACTGCATTGCTGTGCTGTAGGTGGTTGGGGTTGATTGTGTTACTTTGGGTAGTCCCAACAGTTTTCAGACAAAATGCAAAGTTTGTGTTCGATATCCTTCTTTTTCCCTTGGTTTGTTTATAAATACACTTCAATAAAGTATAACCAATTATGTGCGTTTCCCTTTAAGCTTAGCCATGCAAACTTGCCCCCCTGCCCCAGATTCTTTTAAATCTGTATTAAAAACTTGGGCGACAGTGGTGTTGGATGCAGTGGTTCGCCCTGCAACCGAAGGGTTGTTGGTTCAGTGGTAATGTTCTCTGCGGAGCAATACAGTAAGTGAAATTTCACCACTAGGTGGGCTCAACCGCCCACCTAGTGTCTGTAGACCTCAAGAAGAAAGGACACCTCTATTACCTCAAATCCAGCTGCAAATCCACTCCCTTTTTTACCTGTCGCTCATTTGTGCATATTTGCAAAGAATAAATATGCAGTGAAACAGCAACACCTTTAATTGAAAGATGTCTTGTGAAGAAGTGAGTCCCTCATAACTTTATCATTCTGTCAGAAAAAGAAGTTTATCTTGGCAAGTGATCATCTTCAGGTTAACGTTTCAATCCACTGGACTTTCCCTCTGCCATTTTGCTCCTACCTGACACTGCTCTGATGGTGTCATTTTTGGTGTCTTTTTTTCAAATTTAAAATTTTCATCCGAAATATTCCGCCCAGCTTATTCATAGTCTTTTGCCAAAGGACACTACAGTGATTTGTTATTATTATTTGTCAAATGGTAAAAAGGCCTTTTCTTTCAAGATTTGTTTCCAGTTTGTCACTGAAAATATTTTCCTAACTTTAAACCTTTGTCTACCTATCTGATGTTCTCAACATGCTCCTTTTGCTCTGGGCGCATCAGGACACAGTATTTTCTGACTGAACTGGAGCTGCTTGTGGTTGCATTAGCATTCACATTGTTTTAACTCCTTTAACAGTTTGAACATGCTATAATTTGCTAGAATACCTTTAATAGAATAACAATTTTCATAAATTACATTATGCTTCTTTTTACTTTTATGAGTTTTGTTTCTTCCTGAGGGTCCTCTTAGACCACAGAGCCCATTCTGGCACTTAACCTTCCTCTCTACAAATACTAAGAGTCTTTTCTAATGCATACTATAAATCATTGCTAAAGTAGCACACAAAGACTGTTCAGGTGTGCCCTCGAAATCTTTTTTTTTTAAACTTGCTAACTAAAAATCTACTTATGTTAAGTATTTTATTTGTGTTAGAAGTCAGAGGCACCGGTTTGTTCTTATATTTATACGTGTTTCCATCTCACATATGGTCTCTTTATTTTGTGAGGTTATGCTTTTTATTGACACTACATTTTATTTTACTGCTATGGCAAACAAACATCTTGGGTCTCCACAATTACTTGAAACTTTTATTTCTCACTGTTCTCTGTTACGATATTTTAGCACTGTTGAGATGATATTGGGTAAAAACAGACAAATTGACAAAACATATATATATATTTATTTTTACCTTGTTCCTCTACAGTTCTGTCCAGCGGGGGATTTGATCTTCGAGGTGTACCTTGAAAGGCGAGAGCCAGAGCAATGCTGTTTAATAAAGGTGAGTGTGTGTGTCTTATGCATAGGCTGTTGCTTTCAGAATGCCCTGAAGTAAAAAGGGGGAAAAGTAAAAGTGCAAGAGGAGATGGAGGTTGTTAAGGGTGAAAAGGGTGGGTTAAACAAGAAATGGAGGTTCATAGAACAAGGCTGAGACATCGGTGGTTTAACCTGGTGGGATTACCGCCACTGAAACGAATCAGACACAAACTAATCAAATAAATCTGTTTAAATTGTTCAAGTAATTGCATTTTACAAGTGGTGCCGGCAGCTGAAGGTCACAGACTCCTGTTCTAAGTTTGCTGCAAACCTTAAGAGGGTTGAGGTTCAGATAAAAGCAGCAGGAAAAGGTGTGTTGGCTGTTTTCTTACTGTTCAGACAGGTATATTTTTACCCTAGAATGTCATTTGCAATGAATAACTTTGCATAAAACAATGTGTTTTTAGCATATTTTCTCTTTGTGACAATTTATTTTTCTCCCCTGTGATAGCTTTCTCCAAGTATGCGGTCTTCAGAACTTGCAGAAGCTGCGCTGAGTATGAGAAATTGCACATTTAAGGCAGAAGACATGTGGACCACCTTTGAAGTTATCGAAAATGGAGAACTAGGTAAAAAGATGTAATTCCTGCCTTTTAAAATGAATTTGATACAAACAGTGATAGAAGCACTTTTTCTGCTTAAATAGATTTTTGTCAAATTTTTTTGTTTCTTTCAGTTATGGTAAGTAAAAAGGATCTAGAAAGAGGAGCAAAAAACCTATTTGGCTTAATGAAGGATTATGTTCATTTGCTGAAATAATAAAAACCCACTGCCGATCAAAAAGAACAAAAAGGAAATTCAATTGGAGCAGTAGAATCAAACTCAGATTAATGATAGTGTAATCCAAATTAATTTAATTCATCAATACAAGAATACAATTCCATTACATATATTTAACTAACACCAAATTATGTATCCAAACCACCCTTAACTATAAACATAGTAGAATAAAAGAAAAAACAAAAAACATTTCAGCACCTGTCTCAAAAATTATTTTCTATTGTTCTTTATTATCCACTTGGATTTATCTGATTCAAAACAATGTTAATGTTAGGCAACCAACCTAACCAAATATCAAGGTAGTTTCATTTTTTTTTATTTTAAACAAAAATAAAAATGATTAAATTCAACTTGAACCTATAGCTGCATGGAATTTTTCTAAAAAAATAAAGTTTGCTGTTCCAATTCCGGTGCTTTATGTCCAGTTGAAAGATTTCAAGGCCGAGGACAAATGAGACATTGACATCCATCAGTCTGAAAAGAATTACAGTTATTTCTAAAGCCATGTTTTCTCTATTCGTGAAGAAAACATGGGACAAATCTTCCCAGGAATGAAAAACCAAATTTTCCCAGATATTTAAACTTCTAAAGCATTTTTCTTTCAGTCAGTGTCTGTATTGAGGACTCCTTAATCAGAAAGAAACTGGGAAAACGTCATCCATAGGAGAGTAACAAGGCCAATACCCTGATGACCCAAGAAGAACAAATTTAATAAAAAAAAAAGGGGGAAATATATGGTCATTTTATGTCCAGATATAAATCTGATTGGAGTTTGAATTAGATACCCAATCATATCTTACTTAAACCAATTCTGCTCTTCCCTAAAGGTGTAAAGGATTAATTAATTAATTTCAGATTACCAAATTTTGTTGAAAGTAGAAATCAGTGAAATTGTAGATTAAACAAAACCAGTAATTAAGGCTTATTTCTATTTTTTAAAATGTAATGATTAGATAACTGAATTTTGTATTAGGTCATATTCATATAATTTTAAAATGTATCTGATCAGAAAATGTTTCATGTTTATAAACACCAGTCTTTTTACATTCCACTGAATACGTAGGTTTGTGTCACGTCTCTTCAAATTTGTCTCATCAATCAGCATCAGCTCTTGCAATTGCTTTTCAGATTAACACCTGAAAAATGTTCGCACTGTACTCTTATAATAGAGTGTTCATTCACAGCTTTCTTTTCCGATAGCCCTCTTTGCTCTTTGCAGCTAGAATATAATTACTAGAACACTTTCATGATTAATTTTGTCAGTTCCTGCTGTTTTCTCGCCCGAAACCCTGCATGAACTTTTCCTTTCTTTTGTTTCGTTCTGAAACCTGGGCCAAAGAATTTTAGTCAATGCCAAAACATGTTGTCAGTGACAGCAGGCTTGCCTCCTGCCTTATATTATTTTTAATATGAGGCAGCCTTGATTTATTAACTGTTATTTAAAACTTTTGAAGTTTAAAACGTCATAGCTTTAGTTAGAATGTATAAACATGGTTGACTTGTAATAATAAGTTAACAATGATTTTATTGTCATACCTTACTGCTGGGTGATGTCAGAGATGTAGTATACATTGAATACAGAAAGAAGAACTGCATACTTAGATTTATCGAAAAATTAAGAAAATTTAGCAATCTCTGCATGCATCGTTTAACATTAAAAAGGAATTGGGAAAAAAAGGGGAACATTAAGTAATTGAATATGTTTCAGGGTTTTTTTAGGACAAGTGATGTTATGAAGTCTTAACAGCTGCTTGGCGGAGGGATCCGCAATAACAGTCCTTTGTCAACATAACGTGCACTTAAGGAGCTCTCCAATTCTGCACCACATTCATGAATGTTGTGGAAGATTTTGTTGAACACTATGGTAAATACGGAAGAGTCCTTCCGTCTCCCACTGCCTGCACCGGGTTGAGGGCATCCTAAGACAAAGCTGGCCTTTTGGTTAAGCTTATTGAACTCCCTCCCCTCAGCTGCGCACAAGCAGCTGCTACAATGAAACTACATCATAAAATAGGACTAAGTCCATTGTGGATGTAAAAGTCTTTAGCAACACCCATGGAAGGAAATGAGGTAACTGAAAGTGGGTGAAAACCATTAACTAAAACGATGTTTAATGACGTCACAGTTCAGTATGGATTTAATGTTTTAGAACCAAAGTTAATGTTGAATTTAAAATGAGATGTAATATGTTTTAAAACTTATTCAAAACAGTTGGGATGTGTTAGACCAATTCACTACACGAATCAAACACCCAACCTGCAATGGATCATCCTGCATGACATCAAGTCCTGACTCTGCCCAAATTATGGTTCTGGCTTGGGTTTAGGCATAAAATCTTAGACTTGGACAACTTTTATTGTCATTTTGTATACATAGAGTTTTCCTTTAGTACAGCTTTTCATACAGTAAATGAACATTTCCATTCCATAAAGTGCAGCAGTGATGAAATGTAAACATTGTGGGAGAAAAAAACATGGTGAAAAAAACATGGTGGAAAAAACGCATTAATATATTTGGTGCAAATATGTAGTATTTTTGGTTTGTTGTTATCAGTGTTATCAGCAGTCGGATGGCGGTGGGGAAGAAACTGTTGCAGAATCTGTTGTGCCTACATCAAATGTTGCAATGCCTCTTCCCAGGGGGCAGCAGGGAGAAAAGTTCGTGGTGGTGGTGTAAGGGGTAATGGATGATGTTACGGGCATGGGACACGCAGTGCTGGGATGAAATGTCTTTCTATGGAGGGAAGAGGACCATCAATAATCTTCTCTGCTGTTCTCACCACTGTTCTCACCTTCTTCCAGTCTGAGGCGCTGCAGCCTCCACAACACACAGTGAGACAGCTGGTCAGAACGCTCTCTATGGTGCATCTGTAGAAGGTCATGTGGATGGGTGGGGGCAGGTGGGCTCGCCTCATGCTCCTCAGGAAGTAAAAGCGCTTTTGTGCCCTTTTGACTAGTGAGAAAATCTGTGCACATTACTGCAAAACTAATTGAAAAAGAAAAGATGCAAATAGCTTGGTTCAGTGCAGTCTCCTGTAACACTGGTAGGGCTGGGTATTGTTCAAAAATTTCCGGTTCCGGTACCAATACCGATACCTTCACTTCGATACCGGTTCCTGAACGATACTTTTTTCGATACCAGTTTTATAATATCAATTCGAAGAAAAAGAAAATTACACAACATAAAAAAGTACAAATCTTGAGTTTTATTTTAAGCTCTGATTTTTCCATTTACATTTTTCCTCTTACATAAAAAAAAAATGTCAGTGTCTAATATTCACTGTTACATTGTGAGGACCTTTTTACTTAGCAGTTTTCCTTTAGAAAAATTACCATGTCTGACAAACAAGCCCGTTGAATGGGATCCTACTGACAGCGCACCGCTGGTATGTGGGGGTCTGAGCGGCTCTCACAGAAATATTGGAAGGCAGGATGAACTGACTGCACTGATTAAGTTTTCAGGTGGATTGTCCCACTTAAAAACATAATAAAACTACTTTATTCCCACTGATCACAGCAAATATAGATGCAAGGCAAATAAAGGATAGAGTAGCTCCGCCCAACGCGCGTCAGACACACTTTTCGACCGCACAGCCAGAGCAGCAAAGCTGCTTCAGCTGCGCGTCAGAAGCTAGTACAAGCAGCAAAAAGGAAGCAGCAGACGTGATTTTGCTGCTCCTGCTGCCTCCAGTTTGAAAGCAGCATGATTCACTCCGCTCTGGCTTTGCTCTGCCCACGGGCTGCTGAGAGGAGGATGGTCGCGCCGGCTGCGGTCCGCTCTTCTTGCAGCCAAACACCGAGCAACTTTCTGCTCTTAAATTGTTTCCGTGCACGATGTATTGCATTGCGCACTATTGGCATCAGTCTTAATAATGAGAAGCCACACTTTTGACCTGGGGGGCATTTTAAAGGGGTTCCATGATGCTCGCAACCAGTTCACAACAGATACACATGAACCCTGGCTGTAGGCGTGACCACCTGTGTATTTTTCCTGGATGACGCAATCACGTTAAGTGTTACAGCCAATCACCGAAACTTGGTACCGAAAGACGAGGCATGTTTAGATACTCTGTAGAACCGAAGCATTTCGGTCGGTACCATAAAAGAACCGAAGTTCGGTACCCAGCCTTAAACACTGGGCAGGCAGAAAGCGGATGATCCAAAAAAATAACTAACCAGGGGGTGAAGAGGGTTAAAAAGCAACCTCTTAGGGATCTTCAATAGATGTGAGTCACCCATCTGTAGCTGCTGAGGTCAATAAGGTGTGTTTTCTTAGCAACTGATATCTCACAGGTGGTTTTCCACAGCTGTGGTACTTTCCCTAGGTTCAGACTGATGAATTTAAGTAGTTGTCTCTCTGGTAGTTGTCAGAGAGAAAGGGTATAGCAGCAATTGAGACTGGGCTCTCCTTACTGTGCGTCTCGCTAACGTTTCTTTGTGTACAACTGGTTTATATAGAAACTAGAGATTAACCAGGTTAGAATCGAAGCCCCCCAACGTATGGAAAGGTAATAAGCTAAGAGTTTGTATTGTCTTCACTATGGCAGGTAATACTCTGGGTCAAGGTTGGGGGAGTGGAGGACAGGTAAAGATCATTTTAAATATCTGTAGATCAGAGGATGCTGTGTATGGGACTTTGTTGGTGACTGTGTTGATGACTTTTTAATTTTCTGAAGCATAAGAGAGGAGGGTGCATATATAGACCATGTACATGTATAAAGACCTGCCATAGGTAATACAGCCTTAGGCTAACAGGTAGCAATTTTAATGGCCTTACTATCGAGAATCCCTTTAAATGCACCAAAATGCAGTCTAAAGTAAATTTAAACTGTGAATGGCCTTAACTGTGTTTCCATCCATCCATTCTTCCATCCATGCATGCATCCATCCATGATGTACTGCATGCATTTTCTCTGGATAAATCACAGCCTGTTATAATTTTTTTTTTTATGTTTAAAAGTAATGAATTCAGGCTCCATCAATTAAAACCCTTGCTTACCTAATAAGGTGGTATAAACTTTCTCCTGTGGTCTGCTTTGTAACCAATTAGTGTCAATTTCCATTTTTGCTTGGCATTTTGTTGCAGGGCTCATGCAAAGAACAGACCACCATTAGTTGGCCTTGCGAATAGGAGACCACGCTATCTTAGATCATGCTATCTCTCTAATGAACCGGTGTCTGCGAATGTGGCGGCACACAGAAATTATCCGAGCACCATTGGTCTGATTATATGCGCATTAATTAATCATCAGTGTCTTGATCTGCCATAGATTAACTTCATCTTTCCTGCATGATCGACCTAGAGAGCTGACCCACCTCATCACACATTAATAGGCAATGACAGCTCCTTGTGCTTCACACTTAGCCATTTGATCATAGAAGAGAATCAGGGAACCGGGAAAGTCAGATTTGTCGCAAAGCTGCTTAGCTCAGCCATCCCCCGTGCGCTTTTCATCAGTTCACTCGGAGTTTACACCTTGCTCATATGCTTATTTTCCCTCTCGCAAAGTTCCAGAGGACATGCCGTCCTCTTCTAACAGCTAAGGTGTGCTGAACACAAAATTTATTTATTTATTTATTTTTATATTTGCTGACAGTTTCAAATATATTTCAAGGAAAATCTGCTCCTCTAAGGTAGAGTAAACATTAAAGCTTTTATGAAGGCTGCAATGTGACAGGTTCTGCTCGTAAAGCCACAAAGAGGAAAGCGGCAGTGTATTAATTACAGTAGTCATCTTTGTGAATAGCTTCAGATAAACAAAGTTAACGAGAACAATGGAAAGGAAAAAAAAGGGGGTAAGCTAATATTTGTTGGGAAAAGAGGAACTAATTCTGTGGCCTGGGTCTGTAGAGATTCCAGCTCTAAGATAAGCTCTGTGTTATTAATAAGTTATGCCACTGTGACTCTTCTTACCTCCTTTGGTTATGAAAAACATGGGGGTGTAGAAATGGAAGCATCAGAGCAGAGGAGGTAGTACACAAATTATCTGCTTTTTTTGGCTGACAGCATGCACCCTGTTCGCCAATTAGGATGAGATAATAGGTCTATTTTTCACATGAGTGTGTTTTTATAATCAGCTCCTGATATGCTGTAGATAATTTAAACTGCTCTTTAATGACAATAGGAGCAACAACAAGATCATAATGTTGTTATTTGGTTTACATGCATTCATCTTGGGTGTGGATGGGTGCCATGCATGTCGAATTGAGGCAAGGCCAGAAAATAAAATGGTTTTATTGTTGTTTTTTGATCTTTTGCATTGCTTCACGCATTTACAGTATCTTTTCAATTGCTGATTTTACCAATAACGCAAGACCTGTTATTTTCTTTTGACAGAGCGACCGCTGCACCACAAAGAAAATATTCTTGAACAAGTGTTGGAGTGGAGTGCCTTGGACTGCCCAAGTTCAGCTTTTCTTGTTTTAAAGAAATTTGCAGGGGCCAAAAGAATGGCCGGAGGAAAAGGTAAAGAATAATGTCAGGAAGGTCCTGTCAATTGAACTTCATGCAATAAAGATGATTTATTTAATACTCATTCAGGCATTACTTATAAATGTTTCTTATTGGTAATAATAATTAACAAAATTAATCCAAAGAATATTGCAATTTTTTACATTTATTTATTTATTTATTTTTACATTTGATGAATGGATAGTAAAGTAATCTACAATCTATTTCCAACCAATGAATACACTCTGGAAATGTGTTACTTATTCAGATCAACTGCTATCTTGAATAAAGGTAAAATGTATGTATGCAAATATTCAATTATAAATTATTACTATTAGTATGTAATAATGAAATACAACTTTATATTTATCTAAAGCAATGCTACAGTAGCAGCCATTAAAAACGGTCCCTTACCAGTCAAACACCAGCCGAATGGCAGCCCACTTCCCTGCAACTCCCAGCAAAATCCCCTTCATGTACCCAACATTTTCTTTTATATTGACTGCCCCCTTTCACTGACTTAAAGGACACAACACTTCTCCTTAGATCTTAATGTCCATAAATCATGACAGAATATTTTAGTACAAACATTTATGTTTAAAAAGGAATTATAGGGGACCAGCCAAGGGCCCGTCAAGGAAAGTGGGGACATTTTGAATGGCTACTGCTGTAAAAGGGTGAATTTTAGCCAAAAGTTATGAAGCAATTGTGGAAATACTTTCTTTAAAATAGCAACTACAAAAATACAAGTCATACATGAATGTAGATAAAAGTAGAAGAAAAGCAATATGAAAAGCAGTGCGAATTTTTTTCAAAAATTACCCAAGGGTCCATTTGAAAGGAGGTTCCCATTACAGTTTGGGGCTGCATGCCAAATTTAGTAAGGAAAATTCTAATTCCGCATCTCGATGCACCATCTCTACTAAAACATGGGGTTAGGAACATTATAGTTTGGGTGTAGATTTAATCGGTCTTTACACTACAAAAAATGGGAACCTAAGTAAGTATTTTTTCTTAAAATAAGAGCATTTTTTTCTTGAATTGAGCATGAGAGACTTTGGAATAAGATTTACATTTAAAATAAGAAAAACAACTGCATTCCCCTATTTCAAGTCCATAATATCTAATTATCTTATTTTAAAGGTGTGAAGCCCATTCCATTGTCAGGTCATCTTATTTTCCTACTCAAATAAAGCATAAATACAGTTATTTTAAGACATTTGTGCTCATTTTCCGAAAGTTTTTGCAGTGTAGATATGACCACAGATAGGATCGTCCATCTTGGAATAGAACCTCTAAATGGTTGCAAAAACTGCAACCGCAAATCTTCAGCAAGAGCAATAATGGAATAATTTTTCCCAAAGCAAAGGCTTGACAATTTATATTTACTTAGTTCTTTATTAAATCTGACTTCTTGTAGCAAAGATTTTAGACACTAATTGCCTGATGATGGTAGTGACACATTCAGAAAGACTTGCAAGTGTTATTTCACCAAAGCTTAACACTACAACGTATTGACTTATGGGTCCTTATCACAAATGCAGGAAATTCCTTTCAGATTTTAGTTTGGTGAAAATTTTAAAAACCCTTTATCAATTTCAATCCACTTTACAATTATGCATAAAATCACATAAAATTGAGATTAAAAGTATGAAATTCCAGAGATGTTAATATGTAAGCAATACACTTTAAATCATCAAATTCATTTTTTTTTTTCATGTTATGCAACAATAACTGTTTCAACAGACTCAAGGCAGTTTCTAAAAAGTGACTATCTTAAGTTCAGCGATGGATCCACCAAACTGCTGTCGGGTCACAAATTTCAGGACAAGTACGTTGTGCTTCATTCAGAAAAGCTGCTTCTTTACAGAGATATCAAAGTAAGTTTTTTCTTTTTTTTAAGTTCTGGCTTTATGCACTGTCACATCACCCTAGTAAAGACATTTAACCAATTGGGCTTTTCTTGCTTGCAAATACCAGTCCTTTAGAGGAACAGCGAGGGCTGACATCCTAGGGAAATATAAAAGACAAAAAGGTTTAGAAGCTTCTTAGTGGAAAAACCCCCCCCCCAAAAAAAACAAGAGTTACAGTGGAGCATACATCACTGCACCCTAATAGACCCAAACCCAGCCAGTCTCAGTGACATCCCTTGTATCTTTTTCATATGTCCCTGAGCGTACTCTGCAGCTTTTGGATTTTTAAATTACAGAGAAAAATAAAACACACTGATAGCAGCAGGCTCCATATTTCTGTCTCTCTTTTCTTAAACAAAAAGAAAGAATGCAGAATGTGAGAGAGGGAGAGAGGACCAGCAGGATCAAGTTCCCTGGAGGCCTTTTCTTCTCAGCACATTTCTACAGTTGAAACATGGGATTCGTAAAGGAGTGTGAAGATGTGTTAATAATTGATGGAGGGGCTGCCTGTAGGGTGGGAGGGTGTGTGTGTAGGTAGGAGGCAAAATCGTGCGTGTGTGGGGTTGGGGTGTGAGAGGGGGTCCATGCTTTGCAAGCTTCTCTAAATATAAGGTTGCAAACGAATGTGGCTAATTACTGCATAAACACAAGGTAAATTAGAAGTGTTACTGCAATTTAATTGATATTCCTTGGCCTCTGCAATTATTGCCAGGTCTGTATTTAGTGCAAATTATGCAGGATGAAATGGAAGAGCGGGGTGTGGGTTTTGATGTGTAGGTGTCAGAAGCAAACAAGAACTTTGATTTTTGTTTGCTTTGTTCTCCCTCACTTTGTTCTTTGGAAGTTAGAAGATTGAGGTTGCTAGTAATGATTCAAACTGATTGCTGCCTTTTCTGTGATTCTTATTTGGTTGTTTTAGTTGAGCGTTATATGCTTTTTTTCCCCCAGATTTATATTATTTTTTTGTGCAGGAATATTTATTTTGTGTCTTCTTGTCTGTGCTCTCTCTTTTTTTTTTTATGCAGAACACTAAACCTGAAAAGGAGATTCAGTTGAAGATGGCAAAATGTTACCTTGGCCTGAAGAAAAAGCTCAAACCTCCGACCAAGTAAGTATTAAAATCATTCAATGAATGGCTGAATACACTGCAAAAACGATGTAGAAATAAGTAAAAATGTCTGATGAAAAATGAAGGGTATTTACCCTTAATTTGAGCAGGCAGTAAAGATGATTTACCAGTGGACTTTTTTCTCCTAAAATAGGATAATTAGATTATATAAACTTGAAATAAGGTTATTCATTAGTTTTTTCTTACTTTAAATGTAAATAATCTTGTTCCAATGGCAAAGTATCTTACTTACCTTCTCAATTGAAGAAAAAATGCACTTATGTAAAGAAAAAATTACTTATTTAGATTACATTTTTTGCAGTGTATATCTTTAGATATTTTCTCAGTTGCATCTGTTGTATTGAATGTTGTGTAATGTGAATTGGAGAGGCTGAAATGAAGCTTGAACTATTCTAGGTAGATAATTTTGACATTCACAGAAACTATATCAACATGTAGATTTTGAATAAGGTGCTTCAAGAGAAATTGAAGGTCAGCGATTGGTGGCAGAATGCTTCTTTTAATTGATGTAAAAATAAGCATGTAAAAATTTAGCTTTTTGACAGTGATAAAACAAGTGTTTTAATGGTAAGGTGGCTAATTATAACTTTAATGAAAGCTGTACTGTCATGTTGTTGATGTATTTAGGTGCCGGTCACATTGATTGGTACCATCTGTAAAGGTTAATTATATATTAGACTTAGGGCCTGATCTCAAAAGAGTCAAAATAAAGAGAAGTAAAATGCATGTGCAAAAATAGGGACTTAATTAAAAGGAGCCTTTTCTATACAATAGATTGCAGATCCAAGTTTCTGTTATGTTATTTAGTCTCTGTTTAAACATCGGTTTGAAAAAAGATTGGAGTAACGTCTTTTGAAGTGAAATATCCACTGTCAAAATTAGCATCATCTTTTAGTTGCCTTAGTTCTCACAAAAAAAAGAAACAATGTGTTTACTAAAAACAGAAAATATTGAAACATCTATATCTGGTTAAAAATGGCACAAAGAAAACAAATTGAACCTGTAAGCTTTTGTTTTCTCATGTGGGATTTGATGCTAGTAACAAAGATCAGAAGCGTCTGTAACAAAGCCTGCAAAGGCATGGTTAAACTGTGTGAGGTTCAAAAGAAGCCCTGTGGAACATTTCACAAATAATTAAGAAAATTTGCAGCGTGTCAGTAACGTGAAGGGGAATAAAAGAACATCCAAGCGAGGGAGAGTCCCTCTGAAGTAAATCGGTGTTCAACACTTTGTAAAAGACTTGCAGTCAGTTTAAGGATAACAATTCTTGATGTAAAATGGCAAAGATCTTGAGGGTTTAATCTTCTTTAGAAGACACATCTTTTTAAACAATTCTGAGCTAATTAAAATTCCAGATGTACATACAGTGACGTGAATGAGCGCAGTGAGAGAAAGAGTCTTCATGAGGAGTATTTTCCGAGAAACCAGAACATGATATTTTTTTTTTCCTTCTTAATCCAAAGAATTTAAACTGAATTTAGTCCAAATCAACAGTTTTCAGTATAAATGTGATTGACTGCTGTAAAAGTTTTAGGATTTTAGGCTAAAAGCCTCTTCATGTTGGATGGTATCAACAATATCTCCAATAAAGAACAGAATATGGTTTTCTGTTGCTTAGAAACCAAGCAGTCAGTCTGTTAGACAGACACACGTAGGGACGCTTGGTCTTTATTGAAGTAGAGCATCAACTTCTTTAAAAGTGAAAACAGAGGGATTTTTAATGTCTGAGTGCAAACATGAAATTTTTTATAATCTCTGTGAATACAAAAGAAAAAATATATTTTTTGAAAAAGCAGGTTATTTTTATCAAAGCTATTTGGAAATTCATCATGTCAGTAATAAGTAAGGGGTTTCAGACACAAATAAATCTGTCTACTAAAACACTACACGACTAGAAATAAACTGAAATAATCTGTACAGCACTTTCTTTCTGGTGGTAAAGTGCTCTAAGAATAAGGCTGGATTGGATATTTGAATTTATAGGCTTTTAAATATTTCTTTTGGTTAAGTTACATATATTTATTTAGCTTGGATTTTTAGGGTGGTGACGATGACCGTCAACTAATGTAGTTCTGATTTCATTTGAACACCAACAAAGTCAAGTCTATTATTCTTGAAGTTTTTTGTAGTTTGTTTGTAAGTGCCTAAATATATCTCCTTTTGCACAGCAAAAAATAAAATCTATATAAGTATTTTTTTCTTAGAATAAGTGATTTTTTGTTGAATTAAGGAGGTAAGTGAGACACTTTACAAGACACAAGACAATTTACATTTAAAATTAAAAAAACAATTGCATGTCTTATTTCTAGTGCATATTATCGAATTATTTTATTTTAAGAGTAAAGTACTCGTTCCATCAGTAAATCATCTTATTAACCTACTCAAATTAAAGGTAAATATACTTGATTTAAGACATTTTTACTTATTTCTAGATCATTTTGCAGTGTGAAATCAAAAGTTAACACTGCAAAAACAATCTAGAAATAAGTATACATTTCTGAATTAAATTAAATATATGTATCCTTGATTCCAGTAGGAACATAATAGGATTTGCCAATGGAATTATTTTTTATTCTTACAATAAGATAGATAATGTGCATTAGAAATAAGACAATGCAAATTTTTATTATTTATTTTCAATGCAAATTGGCGAAGTGTCTCACTAATCTTCTTAATTCAAGAAAAAATGCACTTATAAGAAAAAAATTACTTATTTAGATTTTGCAGTGAATGCAGTAACAGTGGGCAGCCTTGAAATGTGTGAATAACTGATCTGCTTTGGTGGAGCTTCCAGTCAGCTGATTAAAAGACATGCTATTATTAGCCTGCAAACTTAGTTGAGGAAGAGTATTCATGAATAATAGTGATGGATTAGTGTGCATACTATGTCTAGCTGCCCAGCAGTGGACAGGAAAAGGTGGGAGATTGACAGTAGTTACTATATGCTTCACGCAGCAAGAGAAAACTTTGGCAACTCTAGTATTCAGTCTATTCTTGCTCTGACTTGAAACCACAAGAATGGCAATCAACACTATTGAAACTCTTTACATTTTGTCAAACCTCTATTCACCAGATAGTGACTGATTCCTACTCACAAGTGCAGAAGTTTAGATACACTTTTTCTCAGCGAGAGGCATCAAATCAGACTTAACCTGGTTTTAGATCCTAAACCATTGCAGCAATAATTCAGTTCATTGTTTTGGTGAATTGCTAAAAATGCTAAAAAATGGCATTCATCTTTTCTTATAATTAATGAAACATACCAAAGCTTCAGCTGTTCTGGTGGATAAATAAGAGGGATTTTTTTTAGGAAGCCATACCCCCATAAATCACATTACTTATTTATTATTCCTCATAATTTTCTTCATGACAGAATTTTCTGAGTCAGGGAAAGTGTGAAAAATGAGTCCAGTGAGTGGTTGTCTAAAGTGCTCCATGGGAAGAAAAACTGGATAAGAGGGAAGGACTGGGAAGCAAAGAGGCACACAAAACGAGAGGATGAAGCAGCGTGGTATCATAAGTGTAATGTTGAGTGGGCTGTGGGAGAGGTATTACGGTGAATAAAGAAATAAAGACAGAGTGCTGAGGAAAATGGAGAGAGTAGTGGTGAGAGGGTGAGGAGAAGCGGCGCTTCAATACCTCATTAGGGAGTGTTCGGTGTGTGAGCGTTGTTGGATCGGCTGCCTTAGCTCACAGGATTTGTGCTGGGGGCTGCAGCCTCTCAATATCTGCCCTTTATTTATTTTTTTGCTTTGTTCTCCCCCTGCTCCTTTGCTCATTTCATTTACAGCTGCGAAGGTTTCAAGAGCACTGGAAAGTGGTCTTTTACATTCAAACTGCCCATGTGTTGATTAAAACACTATGAAACGTAGTAAGGGGCCATTATAACACCACTTCAACAAGCCGTATTATAATGAATACACACTTGATCAGCTTATTAATTAAGGTAAACTTAAAATAACATTACAAACAATATTAGCGATATTTAGGGCTCTAATAATACACTCTTGGGTTCATGAAAACGAGTCAAGCTTTTAACAACAGGCAGGTATTCTTTTTTTTAATGTTTTTTTTTGTCAAGAGAAAAAAGGTTTTAAAAAAGCACAAACTATGTTTCAAATTATATATACCCATTGTAGAACATTATTTTCCAGTATGTACTGTGCACTTTCTATGCTTATCTACCTCTCAGTAAAGCCTTTTTAGTGTTTTTCCATTATTGATATTAATGGTTAATTAATATCAACTTGGAAGGTGGTAAAAGTTTATTGTTTCTGAGTATTTTAGTTTATTGACTACACATGATTAAATACAGTACAGTCCGGACTCGTAAAATGTAACAAAGCTGTTCGCTCTGACACCAAAAGGAATCTATAAATGAGATGCTGCTATTAGCATCTTTGTATAGCCCCAGTGGTCTTTCAATTCAATTCAATTCGGTTCATTTATATAGCACCAATTCCCAACTCATGTCATTTCAAGGCACTTTACAGTACAACAGATCATACAGTCAAATTGATTCAAAGTTTTCTATCTAAGTAAAACCAGTTGATTGCATTGACTCATTGACTCGAATGCAAACCCATCACAATAAGCAAACTTGTAGTGACAGTGGAGAGGGGTTCAAGGAGACAGAAGCAGCGCTCTGAGCCATCTCCAATGTCAGAGGATGAAGAGAGCACATCTAGCCAGTCACAGTCAGAGAAACAGAACTACACTGAAAAACAGGCCGATCTCGAACATCACTACTAACAAATCATTTGTATCTTGAGTGGCACTGTTTATTTTCCTACCAAGTGTCCAAAATGCTGCCTGTTAAATAGTTCAGAATCAAAGGGAATTTATGCAGTGCTTTGGTAACTGTGCAGCAGAGGTCACGGATTAGCAGACCGCGGCCTGGATCTGGACCCACCTGCTGGCTAATCGGGACCCAGCCGGATTTAAAACATTTATAAATTAGTGGAGCAAAAAATAGCTCGGCTCGGTATTTTGACAGTGACGGACGTAAAAGACCTACGTGGACAGTGATGAGCGGAGTGGAACAGTTCTCATTGGTTAGCATGACAGACAAGTACTCTGAACAACGTACGTGAGCGGAGTGCTGACGGAGTACATGGAATCTGGGGGTTAGTCGATTTAAAAAAATCCCTGTTGAGGTTTTAGCCTTAGGCAGCAAGAAAATAGAGCCCTGATTGGATAACATTCCAAAACATGTTACTTCCAGACATCACATCAAAATACTTAAAATTAGGCTATATGCTTACTTTCTTGTGTTTATACTGTGGTGCACAAATGCACATATTTAGCTAAAAATGGTTTTTCTGCATCATTTCCTGAACTGGCAGTAGCCAGATTGATATTTGTAGAACCGAGTTGAGTTCTAGGTTATCAATCTGGGATGGCTGCCGTTCAGTCTGTCCGTGAAAAGGAGGGACATTTAAGGCAATACTTCGAGCTGTTTGGGTGACGTGCCAGCTAGTACCAACCCTTCATAGTACGCTTTCAGCCAATCGTAGCAGCAAATCTGGATGTCTCATAAGCTGATAAATCAAACTTTTTCCAAATCCCGTCAGATTTGATCTAATACCGAGTCCATTGCGGTATCTACAGGTGAGTCCTCCAGTGTAGCCATGTTTGTATTGCCCTGCCCAGCAAGGCCCTTCTGTCATCATTCCTACACGCCCTAAAAAACACTGCTTGGCATATCATTGGTCCGACCTGCTGGTGATTCAGAGATGGACGTATTAATGGATTTGTTGTGAGACTGAAAACTCACATCAATCCAGCTTCCAGTGCAAGATTAGCATTTTCCTCCCGTTTCACTAAAGCCAGATTATATTTAGTCCAATTGGTTTAATTTGTTAGGAGAAAAATCCCCCTTAACTACCCAGGCTAGTTGAAATCTGCTCTCTGTTTTAAAATCCTGGAAGAGGATGTCTGGCAATCAGTTTGTGATGTTAAATTCTTGTGCGGTAATGTTTTGGGGCAATAACTTTTTAATCATAATTGAAGTCATAATTTTTTTATCAATTGTTTCATTTTCTCTCACGTGGACTTATTCACAAACCTGTCCTGACAAAGAAGTTTGCAATTGCTTGATCTAATGAATTTTCTTTATTTATTTTTTTATAGCTGGGGCTTCACGGTTTACACAGATAAGCATCAGTGGTGAGTCCCATACACAATCTATTCTGTGAATCAGCTTGAATCTCTGAGTTTTATTAGTGTGAAATCCTGGGAGCTACATAACTGGGTGGGTTAATTTAAAAGCTCTTCATGAACTACTACCAGTCATAAACTTGGAAACACTATTTTTTCACTCAGTTGAATAGGAAAGTGTTTTTAGACTTTAAGCCAGTTGTTTAAAATGGTTCATATATGAATAAGCTTGTTGAGGGGATAAATAATGATAGTAAGATAGGTAATCAGTCAAAGTTTCAATTAATCAGAATATAAATCCAGTTACCTACTATTGTTTCTCAGTTTTATGAGCTCTATTTTGTAAATATGTTTCTTTAATCAATTTTTTTTGTCTAATTCCTTTCACCTCTCTGTTGAACAGAGCAGACACAGTAATGCAGGATAAAACATGTTATTAGTTAATCTTAAAAAAAAAGCTGCAGAGATGCCTATTTTAAATATCTGGTAGACAGCAGAGAAGATACGGTTTCTTTTGCTAAATCAGGCATTACTTTAATTTCAAAAGCTTTTGAAAAAAATTTAAAAATCTGGAATATTTTAGGCTCTGGGAGAAGAATGAAATAGTTACAGATTGTGATATGAGGTATACCAAGGATTTTAAAAGTTATGCTTTCAAAACCTCTGAAATCTACCACGGAGAGAAATGTGTTTCCTCTCCATGTGTATTTCCCTCTCCTGTATCAGGGTTGTTTTCTGGAGCCATTGTTATTATCCTGCATTTCCATGTAATTTCTAAAAGTAAAAAACAGAAACATTCCCGTTCCATTCAGGAAGATCATGAATCATTCCAATTTGATGTATTTCTATTCCAATTTAGTCACACCAGCTGAGGCTTGTTCATACAATCATCATCTGTTTATAATTATTAGTTTCAAAAGCTTAAAATAAAAAAAATTGTAACCCCCAAGCTGTTGCTTTATGTATAGACACATAAACATAGATATATGCTGTATGTATAGACATACAGTATATATCTATGAATATTACAGTGTTCTTCTGACTTTGAAGTAATTTTAATGCAGTTTTGGCATTTAAAACATTGTAAAATGATCCCAAGTTTATGGATACAATACAGGGATTTAATTCCTACCTGATTAATCTCTCCTCCTGTCTCAGCACCATAAATAGTTTTATGGTAAAAGTCCTTAAAAATCAGTTACAACTTTCACAGACTTGGTAGTTTCTCCATAATTTATATAGCATTGTCCCTGATAAAATAATCTGCTATAAACCTTAATCTGAGTAGGCACTACTAAGCATAAATCGTCTTGTTTTGAACTCCTGGAAATGGACATATTTAAATGTTGTTCCCAATATCTATGACAAATATAATTGGAAGGTTTTAGATGTAGCCTCCTGTTGCCATTGTAATTGTTAAAAAAAAATTGTTTTGATCCCTTTTTTTTTTTTAAATACATGATTTTTGTTCTGTCCTGTATCATAGAATTGATGGGACAAATGTTTTTTTTATACAAGCTTGAAATCCGGCGCTTTCACATATTTTTGTTTTTAATATTATTATTTGTCTCATTTAGATACAGTGTGAATCACATATCCACATCTGGGCTGTCAGGTTGATAAATTAGTCAGTAGGATGACTTCTAATGATAGCGAATTCTCTTCTTGCCAAGTCCATTTACGATAATACCTGAGGTGTCCCCTCTGAAGACATAATGTGCAGCGACGTGTAGAAAATAGGTGAATGTCTATGAGTGATGTGACCGAGTTTTTCCCCTGCAGGCACTTCTGTTGTGACAGGAGGGAGACGCAGATCAGCTGGGTTGCAGACATCATCGCTCTGAAGGTAAAGCCTAATACAGCTGAAAACATGAAGAACTTTTCTAATTTAAAAGCTTTGATGAACATATTTCTTAATATTTTTTTATCAAAATTATGCAAATAGTCACTTTATTTTTTAAGATGCATTGCTGAAAGAATTTCCTTCTTAAGGATGTTTCAATACCACAGTTCATTCATTGTAGCTTTATTATACAGAGTTTTAGGATAGAAGTGAACCCAAACAATGATGCGATCATGTCGCTTCATTGTCAGCATGACATAAACTCATGTCTGCCCTTATTTTTTCTCATGCTTACTGGAGTGGAAGGATAATGTCCTCAATAATCCCACTTACTTGCTGACTTTCGTTTCAATGAACTCTGCAGTGGTGGCAGAGATTCCTTAAAGATTTTCTTTCCATTTTGACATGAAAGCCTTACATAGCTCATGCAGATTTGTCTGCCATGAATCCATGATGTTAACCTTCAGTTGAACTACATCTCAAAGATGGTCTTTTGACTTGCGTCTGGTGGTTGTGGAAGCCTTTGGAGTAGTGTGAAACCATTGTCATGTTCGAGTAACCACCCTTAGATGATTTGAGGTCTACAAGAGGTTGCATCATCCTGGTAGAAGTAGGACAACCACACATCCCACCCTCAAGTAGGCTGAACAGTTGAAGTTGAGACAAGGGAGGATGGATTCTCACTTTTATCTCATTTATCCCATTTTCTAATCCTCACATCTGAATGTTGATGCTAAAGCCAGTTTATGGACCTTATTCAATATTTTTAGTCTTCTATTGTTATGTTTTGTCAAGACTCTGTGCATTGTGGGTTCAGTATCTTGTTTTTAGCTAGCAAAAATATGACCAGATGGAGTCTGATTCTGTAGTCTACCTGCTTGAAGGTATCATATGATTTGTGCTCAGATATTGCATTTAATATACTCTTATTGTAAGAAGTAATTATTTTGATCTTTGTACACAAAAATGTAAATTTGTGTGATTTAAATCTTCTGCCTGACTTTTCTCTTTAAGTCCAGCCGATGGTTGGGGATGATCAGTGGTTTCTGAGATACACTCAGCCCAACTACTGTAGCTCCAGTAAATACATCACCTTCCAAGTTGTTAAGCTCTCATTTCCAACCTTATTATGGTAATCTTCTGTCATCTTTACTCTGTATTGAAGCCTAAATACATTACTTAGCTGAAATGTGAAGGGCTGATTCCCTATTTATGTTGATGAGGAACTGAAGGTGCACATAATAGACGCCAATGAGTTAATTTTGGTAGAGTATTTTCAACTAAGAGCTCTTCTCTGGTGATAAAGTGGGGCAAAAAAGTATTTAGTCAGCCACTGATCGAGAGAGGTCTGAAATTATCATCATAGGTGCACTTCTCTATGAGAGAAAGAATAGGGGAAAAATACAGAAAATTATATTACTTTTTTTGATTTTTGAAGAAGATATTTGTACAATTTTTTTGAAAATGAGTATTTGGTGAATAACAAACTTTAAACTAAATAGTTTGTCCATTTAGCCCAAATTTAGTTGACAATGACAGAGGTCAAATGTTTCGAGGTAAGTCTTCACTAAAGGCCTGTACCATGACGCAGGATTACTGGGTTAGCTAGACAACTTTGGGTGACACCCTGACTTTCCGGTACCATGAAGCTGGATTCATTCTTAGCGAGGCTAGTTACCATCGTGGCGTATTCTGGCATCATATTTTGCTCACCGTACTCTTGATTATTTTGACCCCACAGTAGGACATCTTGTTTGAACCCCAGATCATGGGGGATTATTATTAGATCTTCTGTTTTCCATTTTCTTACCATTAATCCCATAGATGATTTACTGTATATATACCACTGTGCTCGGCTATTGTAGATGCACTCTTCCCACCGTGATGTTTATCTACAGTTTCCTTCCTGGTGTCCTTAAGTAAAAAAACATAATATGTAAAGGTAATAAGAGAGGACTGCAGAGCTTCTTAAAGAAGTTGCAGGTCTGTGAGGGAGTCAGGCGTCTTTCATCTTTGTTGGAGTGCAAATTTATTTTCCCAACACAATTTACAAATAAATTCTTTGAATTCCTACAATAAATTTCTTGTTTGTTTTTTTTTTTATATTTTTTTTCATATTTAAATACTCTTTATATTTTAAGTTTACCTACTGTATGATGGAAATTACAAATCTTTTATCTTTATTAGTAGAACTTGCACAATCTGTGCCCTGATAAATACCCACTGTATGTATGAAAGGAAATAGCTAAGGGCTTTTAATGACTGTGAATTGGATTAGGCAAAAAAAAAAAAAAACAGAAGTCACTTCCTGTAATAATTTGACAACAGTGTGGGCCATCTTTAAAGAAACTGAAACAGAAAAATTGGGTAAAATTTAAGTCTCTTTGAAAAGCTCTTGACCATGGCTGTGTGCTTCTCTTCTTTTGGATGAAAACACCTTTGCTGGCTAAATAAATCCATTTTTACTGTCCAACATTTTAGAACTAGAAAGTATTAATGAATAACTCAGATGTTACCCCAATCAGCAATTTCTATAATACTGTAAAGGCAGATTAAACACATAAAGCATGGAGAGGACTGTGAAGTTTTTCGAGGTCACTTCACAATGTCATAAATCACTTTATGTGGAAAAGCTGTGAAAATAAGGTCAAGGCGACTGTAGCAATCACATTGTGGTGCTTAGCCCCCAGACAGAGCGCTGTGTTGTCACCGTCAGTCGCTGACACAGCACATATTACATAAATAATGCAGGCCAAAGCAAACACAAGTAGAGCAGTTATGGATTTCGCATATCCTTGGAATATTTTTTTCTCCCTATCACTCATTCCTACTATCCTTTTTTTAATCTTTTTTCTCATTAAAATAAATGAGTTTATTTTCTGGTCATTTTCAATATAAATAACTAGAGCTGTTTTTGTCTGCTCAGCACATTAAATCAGTATTGGCACTCTTGTATGGGAATCTGTCTGCGGTCAGTGCTGCTTATCAAGGGTACTTACTGTAAAAGCCTTTTAGTGCTTTAGTTTGGGTTAGCAAGTAAAAAGGGCAACACTGTCAAGGGAGATTGATCTAAAGGGAAAGGCAGTATTTGTTTTGAAGGTGTTTATTTCAGTGCACTCTTTTCTTGATCTCTGGAGATGCTTTTAGCTCTCCAACAGCTAAATCTATAGCAGTCTGGAGCTGGCTAAAAAGTATTATCCTTCTCCTCATAAATCCTCTAAACATTAGGATTGTCGGCTTCCAACAGAGACGCTTTCGGTGGAAGGACACAGGACCTGCTCGAAGGACAAAGAGAATTGTGTGGACCAGAAAGTAAGACAGGGGCTTCAGGTTCTCTTGATTTCCATTACCTGTTAGCAAGCGCTGTACTTTCACAGTTTCCATAGCAACCAGTGATGAAGGATTTTACTCTACAGTAAGGTGTAATGAGTGATGGCGGTGATGAGGGCAGGTAGGACGGTTGAAAGGTCAAAAAATGTATGTAATAAAGATTTGTTAAGGAGGCACAGCTCTGGTAGTCCAAATGGGTTGTAGCAGGTTTTTTTTTTTTTTTTTTAAAGGGGGACATTGTTAAAATTGCAGATAATTCAGAGATCAGAACTCAGTTGAACTTCTGCTGTAGGACAAAAATTCATCATTTATAAAGACTTTGAATCTTCATTTGGAGTACAGGGTTTCCTCAATAAGTTCTAGAGCAAAGTACATCTATCTTCGAAAAGGTAATGCCTCTATATTGTGTATTTATTAGTTGTATTCTGATATCTTTCAAGCTTATTTTGGTTCCTTTGGGTGAACATGGCCTAGAACCCAGAAAATCCCAAATTCCAGTTCCTTAAAACTAACATTTCAGTTACATATTGACATTAAATCAATAAAAGCTGGATCATTTTCTTATGCAGTCATAGGAAAGAGTTGTTCTCCA